>NW_025350964.1:0-2322 GCF_016433145.1 Gracilinanus agilis
TATATATACACACACACACACACATATATATATATACACACTCCTATATATATATATGTAGTGATACATGCCAACACAAAACATGAAAACCAAGAAAGTCACCTTCCCTGAAAATCCTTTAAGGCTCAGAAAGAAGTTTGTGCCAGAATGCAAGGAATGACCGATCTGGATTCAGGAAGATCCCTGGATTCCAAAGCTATTTCTTACACTAGCTAGCTTTGTGACCCTAGGTAAGTCACTTACCTCTCTGAGCCTAAGTTTCCTCTCTCTACAACAAGGATTGAATTATCTGGACTGTGTTACTCCCATCAAAGAGTAGTGAAGCTCCAGTGAGAGAAGTTTTGTACTGCCTCATAGAAAGGTCAGCTATTGTCCTTCTTAAGCAAGAGGAAGTCCATCAATATTGGTTACTAGAGTAGTTCATCAATACTTTAATACAGGTAGGGGGTTATAACAGAAGACTACAGCCACTGAGAATAAGCTTCCACAGAACAATTCCTTTCCATCTCTCTGCTTCACCTGTAGCCAAAGCAATTTTTCAAAATTTAACCAAAAAGAATGAATTCATGAACAGACTCGAGAATTTTAGCCCCAGCCTGCCCTCTAGGCAGATGTGCTTCACACCTGGATTTTCCTTTGAAAGGGGCTCTCCAGAAATAGCATCCACGAGACCACTAGCTGATCTGGTCATCATAGACAGTCAATCATAAAGCATTTATTCATCTTAATTTATTAATTAAATCTATCCATTTATTACTCTGTGTCAGGTATAGAAAAGCCCACAAACAAGGCCAGCACTGCACGGACTCTTGAATAGATGAAATCCTACTGTTCTCTTTAACTTGTTCTCTGATATATCCTTCCCAAACCCTACAAGGCTGACTTGGGATCTTGAAATCTGGGTGATCACAGTGGATTACCGTCTTAACACACATCCCTTAGACTTCCATCCTGCACTAAGCCTCTTAGAGGAAGGTGTGATTGCATCAAAGGGTTTGGATCGAATGCTCTATAAACCTGCATAAATCTTAACCACATGCACTCTACAGGGGGAGACTAGAAATAGGAGGAAATTCTGAAGAGCTGAAAAACCCAGCCAAGGTCAGACCCGCAGGATGGGAGGGAGAGAAGGGAGGAAGGAATGGGAAGAGTAAAAGCAAAGTATTGTTTTGAACCCATTCTGTTAAAAAAATGTTTTATTGATGCCTTTTGTAGGTTGTTTTTTTTTTTCTTCTAATAATCACAGTCCTGATGGGCCATTTGTTTTATACTTCTTTTAAAAAAAAAAATTCTTACCTTCTATCTTAGAATCAATACTGTGCATTGGTTCCAGAAGAATGGTAAGGGCTGGGCAATGAGGGTTAAGTGACTTGCCCAGGGTCACACAGCTAGGAAATGTCTGGGACTACATTTGAACCTGGGACCTTCCATCTCTGGGCCTGGCTTTCATTCCACGAGTCCCCTTAGCTGCCCTGTCCCCCAACCTTTTTTTTTTAAATAAAAATATGGTATTACCAACTTATATAGCTCTCTATCTTCCTACCATTTGGGAGGGGGTGTTTGTGATATATTTCATCCTCTACAGAATCCATTGTTTAAATGACCCTTTTCATTCCCCTCTCAGGGTTCACAGTTTCCAAAAAGTCCAGCCAGAAGGGATCCTGAAGGTCATCTGGACCGATGCTCTCATTTTATAGATGAGGAAAATGGGAGTGAAAGACTGTGACACGCCCAAGGTCACAAAGGTTGCTAGTGGGGCTTTCTGTTTTTCTGTTGTTTCCTTTAAAGAACAGCTGATACTCACACTTAACCTCTTCTGTGTCAAGGACCCCCTCTGCAAGTCTAGGGAAGCCTATGGATGCCTCCTCCAAATAATGTTTCTAAATGCACAAACGCACACAGGCTTCTAAAGGAAATAAATTCTATTGGAATAATTACCAAAATGTGGTTTGTAAGTTTATGGCCTCCAGGTTAAGAAGTCCTGTAAGACACAGCTGATTTGAGCCTCCCAAACTGTTCTTCAAAGTAGGCAGTGAAAGCATTTCTGTCACCACTTTACAGATGATAAAACTGAAACACTAAGAAGTTCACAAGTTACAGGCTCACACAATTAGTAAATGGCAGAGCTGGGAGGTGAAATTGGAACCTGGGGCTTTCCGACACCAAAACAGCCTCTGCTTTTTCTCTACTTCACGTATTTCTCCTTAAGTGGAAAGGGTTAAGTGGAAAATCTCTGCAGAGGAAAATGTGACCATCCTGGAGTGTCTAGAGCTCCAGCTCCAAGCCACGCTTGCATAAATACTGATCCTCCAGCTCATTTGA
>NW_025350965.1:0-1987 GCF_016433145.1 Gracilinanus agilis
GAAAGAAAGAAAGAAAGAAAGAAAGAAAGAAAGAAAGAGTTATCCACATATCTAGGCAAAATACTAAAAACTGGCCATGAGAAGAATGCCTTGCAAGTAAATGCACATATTCATTACTACATGATTGATTACGTTTGTTTATTGTGGTCATTGCGCTCATTTGACTATGTTTTGTGTTGTGTTCAATGTCTATTCATTGTTTTTCTCATTGTTTTGCATATATGTTTGTGTATAAATTTAAGCTGAATTTTTTTAATATGCATCTATTTGATAGTGTTATCATTGTGGTTGAGGTGTGGGAGATGTTCCATGGAGGACTATCATTTCTGGTACAAAGAATTGCCAAGTCCCTTTTGGGGTTGCTTATGCACCTTTGGTATATATCTTTTACCCAAGTCTTATCTGTGGCTCCAAAAACTATAGCATGCATAGTAGTCACACTCAGGTAGAACTCTCTGGGTAGACAAACTAAACCAAGCTAAGAGTAACAAACAGACCTCAAACCCTTCGGTAAGTTGGAGGGAGGATGTCTACACCAAGCATGCAAAAGCATCCTCCAATGGAATGGGCTTACCAGAATGGCCACATGGGCAGCTGAATCAGGAGATGCTGTGGAGTACCTAAAGCTTGATCAGACATTGAAGAAGCCAATGTCATACACTGCATCCTGGGTCATCACCAATCATCCTGATTTTTGTCTTGCCATTGGACTTTGATACCTCTGAGAGTGAGGCTGATAATTGTGTGACTCTTCCTCACTTAAATCCAGTTCAGAAGCAAGTCAAGACATCCCCTTAGTCCTCTACAAAAATGAAAGACAAAAAACAGCAACTGTAGCTAAGTAGTTTTGCCTTCTTAATTAATCATGCTTTGTTTGGGTGTTTATTATTATATGCTGCATACTATGGATATACATGGTCTCTCTCATTTTTCTTTTAACCCTTAACTTCTGTCTTAGAGTCAATACTAAAGCAGAACAGTGGGCAGGGCTAGATAATTGGGGTTAAGTGACTTGGCTAGGATCACACAACTAGGAAGTACCTGAGGCCAGATTTTAACTCAGGACTTCCTATCTCTGGACCTAGTTCTCAACCCACTGAACCAAGTAACTGCCCCTAAATGCATGTTTTCTTGAGCCATGCATGTTCTATGTCCTGCATATAACTTGGGCATGTTGTCATTGAAATACCCTGTCAGGAGATATTCTGTATAGTGTCATGTCTATTGAATGTACTGTTAATGCACAATTGTTTTCTTATGTTTTCAACTGCACCATAGATTCATTATCTGAGAAACTCAGAAAATCATAATTGTTGTTTTAAAATACTGATGTTTATGTCTATACTGTATAATTACAAGTTTCAAGTTTACTCCAAGCCACTTTTTCAAATATATTGCAAAAAGATTTGGCCCAAGGAAAAATGTAACCTGGCTTCTACCCAAACCTAGGAAGTTTTGCATGCTGCTACATACATAGAGGGAGAAAATAATGACTCATAATTAGTAAAAAAAGAATGATGAAAAAGACCTTGCATACCTTCTGTGAGGGACTTAATTGATATAGTGTCAGAGGCACGTGTAGAAAAGACCTCCTAGAACAGGGGTCGGCAACCTTTTTGGCCATGAGAGCCATAAATGCCACATTTTTTTAAATGTAATTTCGTGAGAGCCGTACAGTGCTCACAGTGCACTCCTGTAACAGCGCCTGAAAGAAAAATTGACTTTATGGCTCCTGCAGAAAGAGCCATATCTGACCCTCAAAAGAGCCAGATATGGCTCGAGAGCCATATGTTGCCGACCCCTGTCCTAGGAGATGGTAAAAAGAGAAAAAAAAATTTAATAGAAAGCTGAATTCCTCTGAGCTACAAACATGTATCAGAGCTAGCCTCATCATTTCCTGACCCCTAGAGCCTTAAGTCTAGTAAATGCAATGAGAGGCTCTCTCTTTTGTGAGAACATTCTCCCTCCCTCTCCCTCTCCCTCTCCC
>NW_025350966.1:0-5335 GCF_016433145.1 Gracilinanus agilis
CTCCCTCTCCCTCTCCCTCTCCCTCTCCCTCTCCCTCTCTCTCTCTCTCTCTCTCTCTCCATTTTCACAGACTCCTCCGCCTTAGTGGCAGCACTGGCTCAGTTTTCTCACCTGGCTGCAGACACCATCATCAATGGGAGCGCCACCTCGCATCTGGCTCCCACGGACCACGCAGACCGTAAGTGGCAGGCTTTCTCCCTATCCTCCTCCTGGCTTGGGCCCTGGAGCAGTCTGCAAAGACAGAGCATTATGGCGAGCAGTGCTGGGCTCAGCCTCAGGAAGACCCAGCTCCCTGCCCAGCCTCAGTCCCTGTGGGCTTCAGTTTGTGCAGCTGTGAAATGGAACTCCTCCAAACTGCTCCATCTCTGGGTTGTGTGATTGTGTGTGAATAGAGGTTGGTGACCCTTCCATCAGAGCCGTCCCCTTCTATGGCTCTCCCAGAGCTCGGCTCCAGGAGACACGTCAGTCTCCTAGGGTTGGGCCAGTGGCTGGCCCTCCCTGAGCCTCCGTTTCCCCATCTGTAAAATGAGCGTGATAATGAAATACAGTACACAGAAGGGTCTGGCCTTGTCCGCCGCTGGCCTCCTCCTGGGCTGTGCATGGTTTTAGCCAAGCATCTTTTGTGAGTGCCCTGCAGGGCCCAGGCGAGGGCGGCCACCTGGCTCAATAAGTCTCTGAGTGGGGATGGGCTTCCCCTCCGTACCAATTTCCCCACTACAGATTCCTAACACCAGTGGGACCATCAGTCCGGGCCCAAAGGCCTTCCGTGTGGACCCTTTCCCTGAGCCGCCACGTCTTAGAGCCGACGGTCCGCGGGTAGGAGGCCGTCGTGGCGGGTTACCATCATCGTCATTGTCGTTGCTTGCTCTTTCCTGTAGGACTGACCGACACGTGCAGGGACTGCGGGGCCCAGAGCCTGGAGTACCTGGGGCTGCTCAAGGACAAGCAGTCCCTGAATCAGGCTGACCCAAGCCGGATGAGGGGCCCCCTCCTGGGCATCCTCCAGCTGGGACAGGTGAGGGAGAAGAACCAGCGGAGGAGCCCACATTGGGTCACTCCCTGAGGCAGGGATCCCATTGGAGAGAGGGGCAAAAAGCTTGGAAGTGAGAGGCAAAAGAAGAACCTGGGTTCTAATCCTGCCCAAGCCGTGGGACTTGGTTCAGATTGCTTCAGGGGCCCAAGTCTGTAAAAGGAAAATCAGGGGCAGCCAGATGTGGAGGTGGGAGGTCCTGGGTTCAAATTTGGGCTCAGACACATCCCAGCTGTGTGGTCCAAGGTGAGTCATTTAACCCTCCTAGTTGCCTAGCCCTTGACACTCTTCTGTCTTAGAATTGATACTTCTCACTGATATTATTTTTTAAAAAAAAGGAAATCATAATTCTCCCGCAATATGAACCCTTCACAGGACTGGGCACCTACCTAGTCACCCCAGATTGCCTACATCCAACCCTTCCCCCAACAGGAACTGAAGCCCAAAAGCCTGGACGTGCGACAAGAAGAGCTTGGTGACTTGGTGGACAAAGAGATGGCCGCCACGTCAGCCGCCATTGAAAATGCTGTTCGACGGATTGAGGTGAGATTTGGGGTCCATCCACTCACCCCTGACCCCCTTCTATTAGCCAGAAGACCAATGGGGAGGACCACAGCCAGCCTGTTCTCTCCTTTCCCCTTTGGGTTCTGCTCAAAATGGGCAGATTCTCCCCCTGTGCCCCCCATTTTCCAGAGAAGTTTTGGGGGTCAGGAATCAGTAAACTGGATGGCCACTTTCCTCTGGGCTGCTTGGGCCCTCACCTAGGGCAGGTGAGGCAGGGCAGAGGGAAGATAGGTGTACCCCCTGGCTTTTCTCAGAAGCATTTGGGGCAGGGGGCTGCTAGGAAGCATAGGAGATAGAGAGCCAGGCCTAGAGTCAGGAGAACCTGGGTTCAAATCCAGTCTTAGACACTTCCTACCTGAGGAGGGAAGAAGGGAGGGAGACAACATGATGAATCATGTAACTATGGAAAAAATTTTAATTTAAAATAATTTACAATAAATTTAAATAAATAAAATCATTTTTAAAAATCTAAGAAAAAGGTAAGGGTTAAAAAAAAGAAGCAACTTTTGAGACCTCAAAGCTAGAGAGAGGCTCGGGGGACCAAAGGAAGAGGGAAAGCCCTGACTCGTCATTCAGGGCTGACATTTACTACTTCCTGTGACCCTGAACAAGTCTTTATTGCTCTGAGCCCCCAGTCCGTTATTTTCCTCCTAATAGACGTTGGTGTCCTACTCTATCGTTAGAAAGAAGAGATTGGGTGAGGCGGACCATGAGGTCCTTCTGGCTCTCCGTTTGTGACCTTCTGTCTAGCCTTAATGCCCTGTTTGGCCCACAGCCCTCCCTCATTTGAAGCACTTTGGTAGAATGGAAAGGCTTGTAGAATCCAGAGGCTTGAATTCAAATCCTGGCTTTGGTACTGTGTGATATTAGGGCAAGTCACTTCTATTAGAGGCAAGTAGTTGTTGGGCCCTAGAGCTAAGAAGACACGAGTTTAAATCCAGCCTCAGACCCTAGCTGTGTGTGCCTCTGGGCAAGTCACTTTACTGCTGCCTGCCTCAGTTTCCTCATCTGCAAAATGGGAATAACAATAGCACCCACCTCCTAGAGTTGTCGTGAGGATCAGATGAGACAGTATTTGCAAAGCCCTTTGCAAATCTTGAAGTGCTATCACTTAGCTTCCCTTAGCTCTGCCTTAGTGTCCCCATCTGTCAGAAAGCAAAGGTTGCCCCAGATGAGCTCTGAGCTCCCTTCCAGCTCTGAGGCCTTCATCCTCTCCTCGTTGGTCCCCAGGATATGATGAACCAGGCCCGGCACGAGAGCTCAGGCGTCAAGCTGGAAGTGAATGAGAGGTAAGGGGTCACCCCCTTTTATCTCTGCCCGCCCCCCACCAGGCTGGCCCCTCCTTCCCTCGGGGCGGGGGCAGGGGAGGTTTGGGGTGGCCCTTGGGGGGATGCTTTTCAGCTGGTCACAGTCCTACCTGGCCTCCCTCTCCCTTCTAGGATTCTGAACTCCTGCACGGACCTAATGAAGGTACCCGGGGCCTCGCGGTTTGGGGAGGGGGAGGCAACGTGGGGAGGGATCCCGCTCCAGAATAAAGCACCGTTCTTGACTTTGCCAGGCAATCCGGCTGCTGGTGACAACGTCCACCAGCCTGCAGAAGGAAATCGTGGAGAGCGGCAGGGTGAGTCTGCAGAGGGCCCCCCGAAAGGGAAGGGGCACATGGGGAGAGCGACCACCCATCCTTGGAGGCTGTGATCAGCGGCCTCCTCTAGGAGGCCTACCTTGTGACAGGCTTCAGAGCCAGAGTGACAGCCAGCGGCGACCCTGATGGTGAAAGGAGGGAAGGGGCTCAGGGGTGGCTCTGACACTGGGCACGACCCAGAAGCCGAGGAAAATGAGCGAGAGCCCCGAGGTTGGGGAAAAGGACTTGGGCTCTCTGGGTTTTGTTGTTTTTTTTTAAACTCTTACTGAGAACAATACTGTGTATTGGCTCCAAGGCAGAAGAGTGGTAAGGGTAGGCAATGGAGGTCAAGTGACTTGCCCAGGGTCACACAGCTGGGAAGTGTCTGAGGCCGGATTTGAACCCAGGACCTCCTCTCTCTAGGCCTGGCTCTCCATCCACTGAGTCACCCAATTGCCCCCTTGGGTTTTTGTTTTTAAGTTAAAAAGATAGAAACTAGAGACATAAAATGCGAGAGGCCCTCGGCCGCCTGCACCCACAGCCCTGGCCCTCGGGGGGCCCCTGTTAACCATCCATCCATGAAGGACGCACTGGGGGCCGGGCTGGGGAGGTGGAGGCCCCCCGAGCCCCAGCCCTGAGCGTGTCCTGTCTGGCTCTCGTCCCCAGGGGGCAGCCACCCAGCAGGAATTCTACGCCAAGAACTCGCGCTGGACCGAAGGCCTCATCTCGGCGTCCAAGGCCGTGGGCTGGGGAGCCACCCAGCTGGTGTAGGTCCAGGCTGGGAGAGGGAGGGAGGAGAGGTCATGGGGAGGCCTCTGGCTGCCTGGGTGGGAAAAGCCGCTCCTCCGTCCCCCACCGCCCCTCTCCTGGCACCCTCGACCCAGGGCCAGGAGGAGGCTGGGAGCGGCCGGCTGGCCTCCAGGAGGGGGATGAGAGCCGGAAGAAGGCGATCTGGTCCAGCCCGGCCCTTTTTTCCCTTGATAAACTGAGGCCCAGAGAGACTGATTCACTTGCCCACAGTCACGCAGCGAGCGGGCGTTAAAGGGGGGTTTGAATGTCGGCCTCCTGACTCCAGCGGGGAGGGCAGAATAGGGCTAAACTGGAGAAGGGGGCCAGCCACAGTGGCGCAGGGCCTTGGGTGCATGGCCGATGGGGAGTGATGGCTTGACGTCAAGGGACTTTCTCATCAGGGAGATCTGCCCAGGGGGGTAGTGAGCTCCCCGTCACCAAAGGTCCTTGGAGGAATAGAGGGGGCGTTGAGTGGGGCCGGCTGGATTTTCCTGACCTTGGCCAGAGGCCTCCCTGCCTGCCCTGGGACCCCGGGGCCGCTCCTGGCGCTGCTCGTGCCGAGGGACCCTCGCCGGGGCTCTAGAGACGGGGCGTCCGTTACAGGTGTCGGGGGGCTCTCTGGGCTCAAGTCTGGTCTTGCCCCGCTGCCAGAGGGAGGGGCAGATGCTTGTTCTGACAGCCCTGCATGCTCATGAGGGAGTGAGGAGAGCATCGAGCCCGCAAGAGAGGAAACGTAGGGTTGGATGCCAGGAGGAAAAGCGACGATCCCAGCTGGCACAGTGCCAGGCAGGAAGGCCCCGTGTCCTCGCTGCGTGACTCTGGGCAAGTTACTTGAGCACCCAGCCTCGGTTTCCTCATCTTTAAGATAAAGAGGACCTTCTGGCTCCAGATCTGAGGTTCTGGTAACGGTGGCAGCAGATTTAGGTTTGACATCAGGGGGAACTTTCTTATCGATGAGAGCTGTCCCAAAAAGCTTCCCAAAGAGGTAGTGAGCTCCCTGTCACGCGAGGGCTTTGGGCAGAGGCTCCACATTGATGGAGGGTCTTCTGGGTGAGCTCTGACCATCTTCCGTGTGATTCTCTGCCCCTCCGCAGGGAGTCTGCTGACAAAGTGGTCCTCCACACGGGGAAGTACGAGGAGCTCATCGTCTGCTCCCACGAGATCGCAGCCAGCACCGCCCAGCTGGTCGCCGCCTCCAAGGTGAGGCCCGGAGCAGGCCTGGCCCCAGCAAGGTCCCCCCGGGGCAGCCTGGGAAGAGCTGGACAGAGGCCCCTCTGGAGGCTTTGCAGAGACCCTGCCTTCAGCCAGGGAGGACGACTTCAGCCCTTCCC
>NW_025350967.1:0-9527 GCF_016433145.1 Gracilinanus agilis
GTTTTTAAGTCTTTCTGAAACATAAATGTGACAAGAGAATAAATCCTCTGGACCTGAAGGAAAGGGCTGTGTCTCTTTTGGTCTCATCAAAGGGTTTTCCTTTAGTGATTTGCTACTTCATCAGCTGCCATGAAGTGAATTGTCAAGCCCTGAAGGGTTTGTATACCCAAATGTTTGTGGCTGATCAGGTTCCAGCTCTTCAGGCTATTAAGTCTAAATTAATGGAAGTAACTAAAAGAAATCCTGTTGGTGGGAGGGCTTAGGTAGGGATGGGGTGGGGTGGAGGGTTGAAGGTATTATTCTCTGGTGAAGGATTAAAGAAACCACTCCTTACACTTTTCTTTGTGTCTTTCTTTTCCTTCTAGCTGTGGTATCTGTGGATGGCAGGCCAGTGAGACTGCAGCTCTGTGACACAGCTGGCCAGGTCAGTAAAATAACTCCTTGAAAATAATTTGGTAAAAGAGGTTATGGGTTTTCAAATATTTCAGAAGAGACTTGAGTTATCCTTCTAAGGCAATGTGAAGTCACCCTTCTCATTCTTGCTCTTGGCTGGTCTTCTATCATGGAAAGGAAGAGGACAACTACTAATAAACTGACCGAAAGGTTTGTCCCAGCTTGCTGGTAGTGGCCAAGGTCAATAGGTAAAGGGGGGGGGGGGCAAGTCTTAAACCTTAGTATTAACTGTATTCAACATGCCCTCATGTCATTTATCTTTATATAAATGCCTACCCACAGTGAATTACACACAGCATACACTCAGAATCATGGATTTAGAAATGGAAGGGATCTTTGAAGTCATCTAGTACTACTCCCTCATTCTACAGAAAGCTAAGATCACTGGAAGTGTTGTGACTTACCTGTGGTCACACAGGTAGTAAATGGCAGAGCCAGGTCTGATTACACATTCTCTGACTTCAAATTCAGCATCTATTCCCCATTGTACCATATTATATCCTAGAAATATTAAATCCTGGAACTCTCTTCTATACTGGCATATATTATTTTTTCCTAATTAAATTTTATTTTCAGATCTGCATTTTCTCCTTCCTACCCCACCCCTACAATTGAGAAAGCAAGAAAAACAAAACCTGTGTTACAAACATGTACAGTCGAGCAAAATAAATTCTCACATGGGCCATCTCTCCCCCGATTCTTCCGTCCCCCACCCCCCCTTAATTCAGAGTCTATCACCTCTCTGGAGGTAGGCAGCATTTCTTATTTTGTATAGTTGGAAATGGTGGTTGGTTATTGTGTTAACCTGAGTTCCCAAGATTTTCATATAATTAAATTTGATATGTGTTATCCAGTGCCTGGTAATATGCCAAGCATGATGCTAGATTTGAAGGTTGTGAAGACAAAAAGAAACAGTTCATGCCCTCAAGAAGCTTATATTCTATCAGGGGAAAACAACTGTGCATAATAAATAAAAAGTAATTTTCCAGTAGGTGGGAAGAGAGTAATAACACCTGGGGGGATCTTAAGACTGGGAAACACAGGAGGAAAAGGGGGGAAGGGAAGGTGGGTGGCTCAGTGGATTAAGAGCTAGGTCTGGAGAAAGCAATGCTTTCATTCAAATCTTGGTTCAAATCTTGCCTCAGACATTTCCTAGCTATATGATCCTGGGGGGCAAGTCACTTAACCCCAACTGCCTAACCCTAACTGCTCCTCTGCCTTAGAAGAGATACTTAGTTTTGATTCTAAGATAGAAGGTATGGGTTAAGAAAACAACAACAGGGAAGACATCTTCTAGGAGGTAGCTTATGTTTTATTCTAGAGGCAAGAGGGAGCCACTGAAACTTCTTGAGCAAGGGAATGACAAGGTTGTGCCTATGTTTTAGGAATATCAACATGATAGTGATGTATAGGATGGATTTGAAAGAGGTGAGGCTGGATACAGGGAGACCCAATAGGAGAGAATGAGAATCTATATTAAGAATGATGATGAAGGACCTAAGTCAGAAAGATCGTAGTATTAAGGGATAAGGGGGAGAGGCTGAATGCATGTGATAAATTAGACTCTTAAGACACCAAGACTTGGTGATTGATCTGACATAGTGGGACGGTGGTGAGTGAGAATGGAATTGAGGGTGATTCCTAGGTTTTAAACCTGTTTGATTAGAAGAGAAGAGGCCACACCAGAAATAGGGAAGCTGGGAGGGGAGATAGATGGTTGAGGCAAAAGGTATTTTGGGCATGTGGAGTTCTAGGTACATATAGTTACCTGACTTAGATATTTACCTGCTTTGCTAGTTCTTTTCTGTGGATTGGGTAGCCTACTTCCCTTAAAACAAGTTCTCTCTACTTGCAGGGTCTCCCTTTCTATAGCCTGTAAATCTAAATCAGAGATATTAAACTCACCTGAACTAGTGAGGCCAGAAACAAATTAAAATGCAACTGGGAAATGTTTAGCAAAACAAATAAATACATAATAAAACACAGATAATGTGAATTTGTGGTTTTCTAAGTCAATATACATCTGGCAGAGATCTATTTCTGTTTGAGTTTGATACCATTGATTGAAATAATTTTCTAAGGTCTACTCAAAAAATGTATGTGGATCCTAGTGTGTTGGATAAAATTATAAAAATCCGTAGCCTAGCATTTAAGACTGACAACAATTCGACTCCCATGTCTTCTCCACCAAAGGAACTTCATCCAATTCATGATACACTAACTCAAGCTGATCCCTTTTTTCTAGAATATATGCCTTCCTTATCCAAGCCTTTTAGAATCCTTGTCTTCCATTCAAGTGTTTCCCCCTGCAGGAAGCTTTCCCTGATCTTCTTCAATTGTTAAGTTATTTTGTCCTTATTTTCCTACCTGTAAGAGCTACTCCTCAGTAAAATGTAATCTCCTTGAGAAGATACAGGCTGTTTTTTTATTTTGCCCTTGTGTCTCCAGAGCCTAGAACAGTGCCTGGCACATATTAAACACTTCATAAATGTTTGTTGTAATGAATCCGATCTACATTGGTATATAAAATTACACAATCTTGAAGTATATTTTTTGTTACATGTAACATTTTTGTAGTCCTGGCACTCAGGAAATCCAGGGAAAACTTTACATTTATCCTCATCAGATACTATTTAATTAATAACTTATTTATGTGCATGACCCTGTACTGGGCCTTGCCTCCTAGGATCTTATAATATTTGCAGAATCAATTTATGATTGTTTCCATTCGTTTGCAATTATTCAAGAAGGCAAGTTAAGTATTATTTTATAATAGTGATTTTATAGTTGAGGAACCCAGAAAGCTTCAGAGATTTGCTCCAAGGTTCTAGAGTTAATGGATGGTAGAGACCAGTCTTTGCATTTTTCTAATCAGTGATTTGGCTTATTTAGCCCCATTATCTTTTAGAACATACATACTGTTGCTTAACATGATCCAAGTCCAGAAGCTAATGAATTGAGAGTTCATGCACAGTCTTTTGAAAAGATTTTGAATATTTGTTCTTGTCCGGCAAAGAATCTTACCAGGCGAGGTACTAGGGGTTTTGAATCAATGCTGTGATAAAAGGGAGGGAGGATTTGGTCTCCATAAACTCATGCTTGGATCAACATATTAACCAATGGCAAAGGTAAAGGATCTAGCAATACCCTTATTCATTATATAACCCACACATAGCCAGGTTTTAAATTGTCAGACCATTGAAACTGGTTCCAATCAACAATGTCCCTTCATTTCTAATAAGTACTTATAGACCTGGAAAACTGGTCAGGTTTAGCAGGTAAAGTTGCCCATTGTATGCCTTGAGATATTGCACCGATAACAACATGACCACTGTGAATGAGGCCAACCTTTCCTTTCTGAAGAGATTTTCAGTCTGGTGCCATCTGCACTAGGGCCAAAGCCAATTCATCATCCTGGTGTTCCTCTTCTGTACGAGAGTCAAATAGAGACCCAGAGTGAGCGAGTGCTTCAGACATGAGGAGTTCCAAAGGGAGACCAACCCAGCCTTCTGTTCAAACCCCATCCCACCGCCATGTTCTCCTCCCTGCCATGGTGGCTGCCTACTTACTTCATGATCATTGCCAGCATTCTTGTTATGTGGTATATGGGTGATACAGGATAGGTGGCTATGAAGATGGAATGAAAAGGCTATGATAGAGGGGGCAACAGTTATAGAAGCTTCAGTGTTATATTGGTATGAAAAGGAAAAAAAAGCAAGAACTTCTAAAGTGCAGAATTTGGGGGCAAAGAAATCAGTACTTTGAAGCTTAAGAAGAACAAATTTTCCTGCTTTAGTTAAATACTCTGGTGATTTTGTAATGAATATTTCATTCAATTTTACAAAGTTCATTTTCTTCATAGAGTGCAAGTTTACCAACCTGTATAATGTTAATACAGTGACTTCTCACTTATTGAGAAATCTGCTTATCTGTCAGCCTCTTGGGAAATCAGGAGCAAGAAGAGGCCTTTGGGGCAGTCAAAAGATGTGATAAAATCATAGCTTTTACTCTTAGGAGAATTCTTCCCCCTTTCCACCATTCAGAAGATCATAGATTTAGATCTGGAAAGATCCTCAGGCCATCTAGTCCAATCCTCTCACTTTACAAATGAGGAAATGGAGGTCTACAGAGGTTAAGGAACTTTTCAAAGGTCACATATGTAATTAAAAAGGGGGGAAAAAGGGAATCCTCCACTTAGAACCTGTTGACCTTTATTTTAGACACATTTCTAAAACAGGCTTATCTCTTTTGCCAGATGTGTCAGTATGTGTTTGTGTAGTGTGTGTGTGTGTGTGTGTGTGTGTGTGTGTGTGTGTGTATGTGTGTGTGTGTGGACGGGGTGACAGGGAGACAAGCAGAAAGTTGTTTAAGGCAAATATACTGACAACAACAATAAATGTTTGTTGAAGTGACAGGAAGAAGAGAGGCAGAAACAGTAAAGAATAAACAAGAAATCAGGAAGTTTTGCAGTTTGGAATCATTTCATATAAGATCAAAGAGCCCTGTAATTCAATTTACAAACATGATTAAGTTCTTATTATATGTAAGACTCTGCATATCTCATTAGCTCAGAAAGACCTCCCTCACAGCTTAGTAAATTAATAAAATTTTTTAACCCATACTTTCCCATTACTAAGTATTATTTCCAAGGCAGAGGAGTAGTAAGGACTAGGCAGTTGGGGTTAGGCGACTTTCCTAGAGTCATACAACTAGAAAATATCTGAGGCCAAATTTGAACCCAAGTCCTCCTGTCTACAGTCCTGGTGCTCTATTCACTGAACTACCTAGTGGCCCCAATAATACTGATTCTTGTCATCAAGAAAAGGTTAAATTGCTTTCAGTATACTTAGTCTAAGGAAGCATTTGTTGGATTTTATAAAGATTCTAATTATGAATATAGAAAGTGAAACATTTGGGGGAAACTGAGACCAACAGGATTAAATGACTTGCCCTGGGTCATATAGCTAGTAAGTGTCTGAAACTGTATCTGAACTGGGAAGATGAGTCTTCCTGACTTCTGGCCCAGTGCTCTATCTGTTGTGCTACTTAGCTGCCCCCAGCAAGCTTAGGGAATCCAATATAAATGTGAGTTATTATCATTAAGCTTTCAAACTATCTTCATACAGGTTTTAAGGCTATCTTGTCACAGTCTAAAATAACTGGGAGGTTGGAAGCATCATTATTCTCATTTACAGATGAAGAAATTGGTTCTGAGAGTAAATTTACCTATCATTCTATGCCTAAAATGTCTGCAGCAATATTGTGCCTTTGGGTCCCTGGATTTTGGTTCTGTCCACAGTTTACATTGGAGGTGTTGGACTCTGGGCAAAATGCAACTGAATCAGATAAAAATGAAATTGGAAAATGTTTAGCAAAATAATAAAAATACAAGACAATCTAGATGATGTTATATTGTGATTTTCTGAGTCAATATTGCTGTTTCTCTTTGACTTTGAAACCACTGGTCTATACCATGCTCCTTGTTAAAAACAAAATGCTGACTGGGGGCCTTACGATAGTCTGACGTTTTTCTTTTTGGGCTTTGAAACTCATTTGAAAAGATGGAAAGTTGGGGCAGGTAGGTGGCTCAGTGGATAGAAAGCCAAGCTTGGAGAGGGGAAGTCCAAATGTGATTTCAGATATTTCCTAGCTCTGTGATTCCAGGCAAATCACTTCACCTCTTTTGGCTTCAGTTTTCTCATCTGGAAAATGTGATAGTAATAGCATCTTTACCATGAGGTTATTATGATAATATTTGTAAAGGACCTAACATGGTTCCTTACACATAGTAGGTTCATTCTTTTAAAAACCCTTACCTTCCTTCTTAGCATCCTTCCAAGATAGAAGAGCAATAAGGGCTAAGCAATTGGGTTTAAGTTATTTGTCCAAGGTCACCCATCTAGGAAACATCTGAGGCTAGATTTGAATCTAGGTAGTCCTAACTCAGGCCTGGCTCTTTGCCCCTTGAGCCATTTAGCTATCCCCTGACATTTTAGGTTCTTAGTAAATGCTTGTGTTTTTTCTTCCTGATCACTGAATGCCTCTTCCCTTGAATCTGATAATTTATTTCTCACTTTGTTGCTTAGCACATTCTGCTTTCTGGTTAGAGCTTTAGTCTTAATACCAGAAAACTTCAGTTTGAGCCCTCACTTAGTCTCTTATAAAGTTTCTGATCACTTATAATAAGTCACTGAATGTCTCTGACCCTAAATTTCCTTATCTGATAAGTGGGAACACCAATTCTTATGCTTCCTAGTTTTGCTTTTCATTGTTTCCCTACACTTAACACAGGTCCTAGCACATAGTAGGTGCTTAATAAATGTGTATTGACTTGACAATGTCTCTTAGAGACTTGTGAGGAAAAGAATTCTAAATCCTATATTGCTAACTAATTCTGAGCTAACGTCACAAGAGCATCAAAGAGAAGGTGACACAATAGGAGATGGGTGTTTAAATTCCAGCTCTGCTGCTTCATAGCTGAATAAGCATGAGCAAGTCATTTCATTTCCCTGAAACTCGGTTTCCAGATCTGCAAAATGGGATTATAATTGTGCTATGGATAATTGTGAGGAAAGGGATTTGCCATATCACTGTGTATTACTATAGGTTTTTTTGTGTACCTTTCTTATCCCTAGTCAAGTGGGAAGAGCATTAGATTTAGTCATAAATGAGCTAGAATTTTGCCATTTATGTTCTGTGTGACATGAAAAAAAATCACTTGACCTTTCTGGGTCACTATTTCCCCCTTCTTTGAAATGGATGAGTTGGTTGAGATAGCCTCCAAGTTCCCTTCTAGCTCTAAATCAACGAAGCCCTCAGTTAGATTAGAGAGGTGGAGAGGAAGGTGACAGATGCCATGTCTATCTTTATTTCCCTTCTAGCCTTAGCACAGTTAGTGCTTTGCATGGGATAGATGCTTAGTAATTATTCTAATTAGACTGAATTGAATCAAAATGGGAAACTTGTTGGTGTGTTGAAGAATACTAGATTTGGTCTCAGAGGAACTGAGTTTGAATCCTGACTTTGCTCCCTGTATGGCCTTTGGCTGAAGTTATTTCACCTTTCTTGTCTCCATTTGCAAAAGGTGCAGGGGATTGGACTAGATGACCTCAGTTGAACCAGATGACCTCTGGGGTCCCTTTAAATTCTAACTCTAATCCCATGCAAATCTCATTCCATTCCCCCTAGATTAGTTAAACTCCCTTCTAAGGAGCTTGGATTAACACCTGTGGTATTTCCCTAATAGGTCTATCCAAGGGAACTCAACTTTAAAGACATTACCCAATTAAGGTAATCCTCATACTCTTCCCTGCATGGTGGAAGAGATGACCATGTCGATCCCCACTTTAAATATCAAAAGATTGGAGCACAAATCCTCAGTGTGTGAAATTACACTGAAACAGGTGATTCTGTACAAGTTAATTACATAAGTTGTCTAGGAAGGGTAGAGCTGGATGATTGGAAGTGTGAACCTTTAAATGCAAATCACTCCTTATGCATTTGGGCTTTCTCTTGATATAAACACACGGATTAAAATGAGGTTAACATGTCACCCACAGTCTTTAAGTGAAAACAGAAAGGGATGTCAAATTTTTAAAGAGTCATTCTTTGGCTCAAGAAAAAGAGACCATAGCCAAAATGGTGTGGTTCACAATAGAACTGCCACCAGGAGCTCCTTTAATCTGTAAACCAAGTTGCATCCTCTTCACAGCAGGGATCTCTGCTGTCTGTTTTTTTTTCTTTCTCCCCAAAGGATCCAACTTACTCATGCATAATTTCTTTAACACATACCTGGCAAGTTCATACAAACCACTTGGCTCCCAGAGTCCTTTTCAACGCATGGAGAGTGTCCTTCAATTGGCCTCCCCCTCCACATGCATATTGCATTTACTTCGGTAAATCCAGAGCTCCTACTTTGGTAAAGGGGTTGAAGTTTTGCTAAATTTCTGCTTTGCTTCCTGAGATCCTCAGACTCAATCTCCGGAGGTCTGGTGAAGCCCGACTTCCTGGACTCCTGTCATAGACCTAGTCTTGTGGCATCTAGGTTAGCCTGATTTTTATGTGGAATGCAAGGTCCTCCAAACCCAATGAATATCCAAGGGTTTTTGGCCTCATTCAGCAGTCAAGTGCTGCTACCAGAGGGACTAATTTCATATCACACTTGTTCTTTGCTTCTTCATTTGAGATCCTCTGAGAATAGGCGAGAATTTTTAATTAAAATATTTCCTGAGCCAAGTTAAATCCTCTCTGGTTTAGTTTTGTGCAACATCTGATCCATTAAGTGCAAAATTGATCTCTCTGTTTTGGACTTTTAAAAGGTCAGGAAACTGCTGTGATTTTTTAGAAATACTCTGATCACTTCCATGGTTTCAACTGGGCATCCTGTTCATATTACTTGATTGATGGTTGGAGATGATAAGTTCCAATAAAAAGAGACCAAAAGCCTTTATTTGAGAGGGGAGAGAGGTGGCGACTTAGGAAGGCTTTGACAGGATTGATGCCTGTATAAATTTGGTACTCTAAATAATGTGACAGAATGAAGAATTGTGTAAAAGAGTCTATGGAATTATGTGTAATTTTTTGCATGCCATTGGATAGCTCAGTCTGTATGATACACATTAAAATGGATGGCAGCCATAAATATGAACTTTAAATAGCAATGAGATCATTCCTCTCCTAGTAGGAAACTATTCAGATTTTCAATTAACCGAAAATAGAACTGCATGAACAAAGAAAAAATAGATTTCAGATTCATATAGGTGAGAAGATCCAACTTTTGAGGTCTGAGTAAGAAGAAGGTATATATATAGGTAATTATCTGGCTAATAGAAGTTGTACAGATTGCCAATCCAGATCATTTGGAGTACCTCTAACATATCTTTTGTCCTAAGATAAAGGATGCACAGGGTGGGGCTTAGCAATCTCTATGGGCCTTTAAAGTATGGCAACTCTAGAAACAGGACAGGTAATGAATACTCATGGGAGAAGTTGGCCCAGACACAGCATAGAAAAGGGTAAGCAGACAGAATAGTAGAGAAAGGAAAAGGAGAGAGAAAGAGAGAGAGAGAGAGAGA
>NW_025350968.1:0-3657 GCF_016433145.1 Gracilinanus agilis
AAAAAAAAAAGAGTAGATGTGATTCAAAGAAAAGTATTTAATGCAAATACTAACTAGAACAGGCTTAAGACGACAGATCAAAGATACTGGAACACTATGCCTGAGTCCCATTCCTACCTCTCAAATTGATCTGCTCTGGCCTCTTGTAAGAGCCACTATGTGCCTTATCAACAAAATGAGAAATTTTTAACATACTTGTGAAATTGGAAACTTTCTCTCTATCTACCTCCCAGGGATGTTGAGAAGATGAATGAGAAATATGTAAAGTGTTCTGACCTCTACAGTAAAACCTCTTATCTAAAATTATTATCACTCTTAAGTGGCAGTAAAAGCAAAGGGAGTCTAAACAAGTCCAAGAGACTTCTGCTCCAAATTGACTTCATGGCAGAAATATTTCTATTAATAAACCAAGCCAACCAAAATATTCACAATTCTCACCTGGCCATGTGAAAGATAAGGAGTGGAGATCATTCTTTTCCATTGATCTGTAGCTTTTCTCTAGCATCAGATCACTGCACTTTGAAAACAGGCAAAAAAAACCCAACAAATTTCAGAAACCTTTTTCCAAAAATTTGAATAAACATACTATTATCTTCTTAGAGAGACATTTTAAGAATGTCAATGTGAAAAATTAGAAATATAACAACATTAAAATAAACATTGCTGCTAAAGATAATAAAGTATGTAAGCCATTTTTTCTTCCATTTTCATTTTCTAAACAGGAAGAATCTTTTATGGATGAAATATCAGCATGTAAATGTTATTCCATATTTACTTGTTAAATATTTGCTTATAAGTTTGGAAACTGCATCATGTAAGTGTCATATGCTAGGTTATCAAGGAAGCAGTGTAATTACTGAGAGTCCTACTACTTTAAAAGGCCATGCCCTCTATTACTGTAAGTGCACTGAATCTTCAGGAAGAAATGACAAGTTGGTCAATGAGCAAGGAGGACTAGGGACTCCTAGTAGGGAAAAAAATCCCTTAGTAAAATGAGATGTAGTTCAACAATGACAAATGGGTCTTTTCCACTAGTAAATCCAGTGCCTCCCACTTAGTTACAAGCTATAATTTCCCTTTTGAAGTTGACAAAGAGTCTTTGGGTATTACTCAGGATGAGCTGCCCTCTGGAATGTCATTTCTGTGGAACTGGTTGTCTGTCCTGAACACTGCAGGTGTAGGAGTATGAATGTCCTTTTTTCTCCTTCTCTAAAGTTTACTCTCTTACTGAAAGTCCTGTCCTTTGGAGAGAAACACATTCAAAGAGAAACATTTTAAGATATGGTTACACTTTATCAAAATAATGGGAATTATTCGATTACTCTAAACAATTTTCTTTGTGCTTACCTCCACATCATTGCCAACCTAGAGGAAATGTAGTCTTGAAAATAGTTTTGTACTTCTACAGGCTTCCCTGGATCATTTTCTTTTCTTCCTTTCACAATTTACTGTAGCCTCACTGTCTTAGCCTTGTCCTCTGTTTTTGTCCCTTACTCACCCACTATACCATCTGGAAATATTATTAACTGAATACCAATTATGTTTCTGCTGAAAGACCTGGGATTATCAGAAATATTATTCTATGCTGTATCATCCTACAGGATGCAATACTAAAACTGTCACACACTATATCACAATAATGCCAACTATTATGGAACACCTGCATGGGCCCCTCCATCAACTTCTGATTATTGTCAACAAGAGGTTAGCAATTGGAGGAAACAGTAAAAATTGCAGAATAATGGCATCTGACATGTCTCCACAGCTGGCAGAGACATGCAGCAGATGAAAAGGTAGCACATAATATAATTTTCATTTCACAGGGAAGCTACCTACTGGACCATACAACATTTCAACTACCTTTTAAAACTTCTGTGAGAATTTTCCCGTTTTGCTTCTAAATACAATGAAATAAAGTCTACAAGAATTTGAGTATTTATTTAATACTGAATTGGATGTAGTTTTCATCCCTGTCATTTTCCCTTTTGGGGAAAGAAGGAAACTAGCTTCTGGTGCGTGTATTCTAAGATTCTATATGTAGTCTAAGATTCCAAATGATAGATAAGAGAATGTTTTAGTATTTCTCTTTATTCCTATGCAGTCCCATTCTTTTGTCTCTCTCCATGGTCTTCCCAGCAAGTGGGTTCTTCACTTACGTGAGAGAAAGACAAACAACTGTTACACTGGAAAAGATTGGAAAATATGGCCAGACATTTGACAACTAAATGGGAAAATAGTTGCCATTGAACAACCAGAGGCCATACTCACTGTTCATCTTATTTTCTTTTAAACTACCAACTCCCTGACCATGCACTGCAGACCTTTCTCAGATTTCTGTTTCTAGAATTCTTATACAATTAAAATGATTTCGTATATGGAGAATATGGTTGCTTTTCAACTCACTTTTCCAATTCCCTTTTTTGACACAATGGCAAAGCCTTTGCCTCCTTCTACCCCATTCAAAGAGAGCATTAGATTCAATGTGTACTTTACAGATAATTCTATTTATAAGGAAAAGCAGCATCATGTGAAAAAAAACTGAACTTAAAGTAAGAAGATTTGAATTAGAGACCAACATCTGACAACTAGTAACATGGGAAAATCTTTAAATTTTCTTAATCCTGGTTTAATCATGAACAAAATGAATTTGCTCCAGAAGGTGAAAATCAAACTAACTAATCAACAATTATTACTTATATACTTACTACATGTTAAATACTGTGCTAGGATCTGGGAATATAAAGAAAAATAAAACAAATGAAACAGTTCTTATATTTAAAGAGCTTATATTCTATCAAGAAAAGGTAACATGTACTGCTATAAGCAGGAGCATAATACTCAGATTAAATGTCTATTGTAAAATACTCAGTGTGAGAATTCGTACCTCAGTAACTAGTTATCACTAAAAAACAGACTTAATAAATTGTTTTGTTGATTGCCTAGACTTAGGAAAGTGATGGATAATTATTAATTATTCAGAAAAAGGTCAAAAGTATTTAATGGGGGGAGAGGAGATAGCTAGGTGGTTCAGTGAATAGAGAGCCAAGCCTGAGAAACAAGAGGTCTTAGGTTCAAACCTGGCCTCAGACATTTCCTGGCTACGTGACCCTGGGCAAGTTACTTAACCTTTATTTCCTATCCCTTAATACTCTTCTGCCTTGCAATCTACACAGTATTGATTCTAAAATGGAAATTAAGGGTTTTTAAAGAAAAGAGTTGAGGCATTTTGAAGAGCACCCTTATTTTTTATGTTTTCTAATTTCTGAGGTGTAAATACTCTCATTGAAATTTTATAAATTGGTCTCTTAAGTCAGATTGAACTACTCCAGAAAACCACTGTGAACTCATGAAACCAAATAAAAGAATAATATGGCAGCATCTTGAATTTTACTCCACAAAAATGCCAGAATGTGTGGCAAGTTTACTTGGAAAAATCTATTCAAAGAAATATTACTCCAAAAAATCAACTTCTACAAAAGAGGCTATATGTCACATTGATAACTCTCATTAAGGTTGTAAAAGGTCAAGATGAGAAGGAGATGAAATTTGGGTTGCAAAATGAAGGTGGCATGTTGGGTAAAAAGGCAAATAACATAAGTTCTTCTTGCGTGTGTTTATATGTAATTATGTATGTTTGTATTTCTGTGTGTATATATA
>NW_025350969.1:0-5185 GCF_016433145.1 Gracilinanus agilis
GGCCTGGATTCCATCTGCAAGCCCAGTTGCTGCCAGATGTCGGTCAATCCTAAAAACATCTGGGATCCAGATCACCTCAACTCCCCGAGCACTCCAGGAGATTCTGAGAAGAGGCCGGAGATCGGAGCCCTGAGGAGATGGGGGGAGGGGGCGGCCCCGGAAGAGAGACATGCAGAACCTCTGCAGGGAGCCTCTGTTGCGCCTGCGCCCAGCGCTGCGGAGCAGGAGGGAGCTCCAGGGCGACCCCTATCAGCGAAGCTTGTGCAGTTCACGCTCGCACCTCCCTCCGCGCATGGGCTGCAGTTGCTCTTCCGGGTGCGGAGCCGAGGCCGTTGGCGTCCCTGTGCTGCTGCTTCAGGCCCTAGTCTCGCTTCGCTCGGTGCACACGGCCCCAGAGGCTCCGAAGGTCCGAGCCGGGAGGAACCTCCTAGAAATAAAAAGGGCCGGCACTTCTCCAGGCTGGCCAAGCACGGCTTTTACATCGTGAGACTCTACCCCTCCCCCTCCCACCCCGGCACTCCCTTGGAAGGGCGGATCATAGAGACAGAAGGTGCCTCACAGCCGCTGGTCCAACTTTATTTTACAGGGCGGGAAACTGAGGTCCAGAGAAGCCAAGGAGTGTGAGGAGGAAAGACGAAGCGTTGAAGCCAGGACTCCAGCTTCAGCACACTTTTAACCGTTCCAACCTTGCAGTCTTGGTACCATACTCATCATTAGTCTCATTTTACATACATAAGGAAACCTGCCCACAGTTACACACCTAGAAAATGGCAGAAGAGTAATTCAGAGCAGGACTTCTTGCCCCAACAGCCAGCTACTTGAGCATACTGATGACTTCATTAGAAAAAAGGAGAATAAAGCAGAAAAAAGGCAGAATGTAGAGAATGATATGATGGAGTGGCCTAGGACAGATTCAGAGAATCAAGGAATCCCAAAAGTTCCTTGGAAGTCACTGGGTACAACTCATACCAGAACTAGAATCATCCCCTACAGAATCCCCCAGCAAATCACTTATAGCCTTGCACCTTATAGAAACGACTTTAGACATATTTGGTTTTTTCAGAATGGATGTGTGATCTAGAAATAATGAATGGTACCAAAACAAATTAGGGGAACATAGAATAGTTTACCTGTCAGATCTATGGGGAGGGAAGAATTTATGACCAAACAAAACAGAGAACATTAAGAAGAAGTAAAATGGATAATTTTTATTACATTAAATTTAAAAGGTTTTATACAAACAAAACCAGTGCAACCAAAATTAGAAGGAAAACAAGTAACTGGAAAAAAATTTATAGCAAGTATCTCTGACAAAGGCCTCATTTCTCAACTATGGAGAGAACTGAGACAATTTATAAGAATACAAATCATTCCCCAGTTGACATAAACTGGCAGTTCTTAAATGAAGAAGTTATAATCATCTATAGTCATATGAAAAATGTTCTAAATTACTATTGCTTAGAGAAATGCAAATTAAAACAGTTCTGAGTTACCACCTTGCACTCAGATTGGCTAACATGATAAAAAAGGAAAATGAGAAATGTTGGAGGTGATATGGGAAAACTGGAACTTTGAACTGATCGTGACAAAAGGACCATAAAACTGTACATATCTTTTGACCCAGCAATACCACTACTAGGTCTATATCCCAAAGAGATCAAAGATGGTGGGAAAGGACAAAAATATTTATAGTAGCTCTTTTTCTGGTAGCAAAAAATTGTAAATTGAAGGGATGTCATCAATTGGTGAATGGATAAACAAGTTGTAGTATATGGTTGTAATGGAATATTATTATGTCTTAAGAAACAATGAATAGAATGATTTCAGAAAAACTTAAAAAGGCTTGTATGAACTGATGAAAAGTGAAGTGAGCAGAACCATCTTGTATATATAACAGAAGATGATCAACTGTGAAGGACTAAACTACAATCAACAATGCAAGGATCCAAGACAACCCCATCAGACTCATGATGAAAAATGCCATCCACAGCCTTAGAAGGAATTGTCAGAGTATGAATTCAGATTGAACCTTACCACCTCCCACTGTATTTCCTTCATGAATTTTTTATTGCATGTTCAATATATGTCTTCTTTCATAACATGAGGAATGTGGAAAATTTGTATTACAATACAACACTGGAAAACCCTGTATCAGATTGTTTACCATCTGGGAAAGGGGGAGAAGATGGGAGGGAAAGAGAGAATTTTGTTTGCAAAAGGTCAGAAAATTTTTTAAATTGTTTCTACATCTAATTGAAAAAAATAAAAGGAATAGGTAAAAAAAATTTTTAAGAAAGAAATAGGTTTTTTTTTAAGACCATCCTGTCTAAAAAACTTTTTAAAAAGTCCCAGGAAAAAGTTCTGCCACCATTTTATCTCTCTCCTGAAATTTAAGCTCTTTGAGGACAAATACTTTTTTTTTTGGTCTTTGTAATGAACATGTCATAGCACAGTGCTTTGCCTACAGTAGGTGCTTAATGAATTTTTTTTACTTTAATAAACTGTTCCTTTTCAAAAATATTATTGAAATCTGTTTTGATATCAACCTCATATAAAACATGTGTATCTCTCCTACCAACCCACCTGTTATAGCACAGAATACAAAAGAAAGGTGGAGGAAGCAGTTTCACAAACTAACCAACACATCAATCAATATGTACTATGCCATATCCATAACCCCCCACCTTTGCAAAAGGTTCTTTAGGAGTCAAATTTGATTATTATAGTTATACATTTCCATTTCTGTTGTTGTTTTTAACCTTTACCTTCTGTCTTAGTAACAACTCTTAAGACAGAAGAGTGAGGACTATGCAAATGGCATTAAGTCACTTGCCCAGAGTCAACACAACTAAGAATTGTCCAAGGTCAAATTTGAACTCAGGTCCTCCTGATTCCTGGCCTGGCTCTCTATCCACAGTACCAACTATCTGCCACTTTTTTTTTTTAAACCCTTACCTTCCATTTTAGAATCAATATTGTATATTGTTTCCTAGGCAGAAGAGCTGTAAGGGCTAGGCAATGGAGGTTAAGTGACTTGCCCAGTCGTATAGCCAGGAAGTGTTAGAGGTCAGATTTGAACCTGGGATCTCCCATCTCCAAGCCTGGCTCTCAACACACTAAGCCACCTAACTGCCCCACTCCTTGTTGTTCTTACCATCTACATTTCAAATATTATATTGCTGGTTCTGTTTACTTCATATTAGTTCCTATAAGTCTTCCTATGTTTCCCATTTTGCATTTGCTATGCTCTAATTAAGTCAAGAAAGTGAGTAGTATTTATTCAAATTTAACATTGTTACCTAAAGTAATTATACTTATGAACAAGCAAACATTTATTAAACACTTATTTTATGCCAGACAAATCCAAAAACAATCCTTGTCCATAAGAAGCCTCCATTCTAATGAAAGGGGTAATATATGGGCATATTGATATATAGATCTATAGGGGCAGCTAAGTGGCTCAGTGGATAGAGAGCCAGGCCTGGAGACAGGAGATTCTCAGTTCAAATCTGGCCGCTGATACTTCCTAGCTGTGTGACCTTGGGCAAGTCACTTCACCCCCATATATATAAAATCTATCTTCTATTTGTCTGTCTGTCTGACTCTGTCTCTATCTATACATCTCTAGATAGACAGAAATCTATAAAATATACACACAAAAAGATGAGAAGGGAAAGCACTGGTGGCTGGGGAACTGGGAAAGGCCTCCTCCAGAAGATGGCGCTTGAACTGAGTCTTAAAGAATGCCTGGAATTCTTGAAGCAAAGGTGAGAAGAGAAAGCATCCCAGGCATGGGAACAGCCCATGGAAAGGGTTGGAGATAGGAGATGTACACTGTGTATGTGAGAAACAGCAAGCGGGCCAGTCTAGTGGGACCATTCAGTCTATAGAGGGAAACACTGAGTAAGATGACTGGTCAAAAAGGAAAAGACCAGGCTGTGAAAAACTTTACATGCCCAAGAGAGGAGTTCATATTTGATTATAACTTTAATAGGGAGCTAGTGGAGTTTATTGAGTAGAGGAGTGACACGATCACACCCTACAGTTTAAGAAAATTCTTTCATCATCTCGGTAAAGGGCACATTAGGTAGAGAAATCAAGTAGGAGACTGTTGCCAAAGTTATGCTGAGAAGCAATGAAGCCCTGCACCATGGTGGTTGTGTACATGGAGAGAGAACAGAGGATGCTATGGAGACAGAAATGACAAGATTTGGATAGAGAGCTAGAACTGGAGACAAGAGATCCTAGCCAACACTTCCTAGCTGTGTGACCCTGGGCAAGTCACTTAATCCCCTTTGCTTACCCCTTACTGCTTTTCTGCCTTGGAATCAATATTTAATATCGATTCTAAGACAGAAGGAAAAAGTTCAAGAAGTAATAACAATGAGTTCTGGTTGGGAGTATATTAAGTTTGAGATGCCTGGAGGACATCTGGTTCAAAATTTCTAATATGCATTTTGTGATGTGGGACTGGAGCTAGGGAGAGACTATGTATGACTGGATATATAAAGCTGTGAGTCATCTGAATAGAGATAATAATACCACAACCATGGTACAGGACTTTATCACTTCTCATCTTGACTTTGGCAACAGCCTCCTACTTGTTTTCTCCAACTAAAGTGTCTCCCCACCCTAATCTATCCTTCACCCAGAAGATTAAGTGAGGAGGGAGCTGATGAGTAAGACAATATGAAGAGAAAAGAGAAGAGGGTCCAGGAAAGAGCCTTGGGGAATATTCACAGTCAATGGCAGAGACATAGATGAAGATCCAGCAAAGGAGACAAAAGAGACAAATTGTGGCTTGGGTCTTATTTGCTCTATTGATCAATCTTTGATAACTATTATTGTTATTATTATTAAATTAATAAAAATGAATAAACATGACCATTTCAATATTCAAAGGACAGAAAAGAGCATTGTATAAGAAATCAAATGCCTTGGTTTGTCTTTTTAATGTGTCTTAGATTTAACTCATGTGGGGGGTAGAGAGAAGAAAAGAGAGAGAGAGAAGAGAGGGAGGGAGAGGGAGGGAGAAGAAGAGAAAGAGAAAAAGAAGAGGGAAAGAGAGGGAGGGAGAGAAGGAGAAGTAAGGAGAGAGAGGGAGAGGGAAGGAGAGAGAAGAAAAGAGAGGGAGAGAGAGAGAAAAGAGGGAGAGAGAGAGAAGAAAAGAGGGAGAGAGAGGAAA
>NW_025350970.1:0-4963 GCF_016433145.1 Gracilinanus agilis
CTTTGGCTCCTGGGACCCCAGCCCACCCCAGCCCACCCCCGCTGCAGCTCCAGCCCCTGCCCCAGCCCGGACAGCCTGAGCCAAGAAGGGAGGAAACGCTGCCTTCTTCCTCCGACTCCCAAAACCCCCCGACACTCTCCTCTTCCCACGGCCCCGGGTCCCCAAGCCCTCGGCACTCACCCAGGGCCCCCGGGAAGCTCCGGGGGGTAAGTCTCGGGTGCCTTCGTGCACAGCCCGCACCTAGTTTAGAGTTCCTCTAGCTTTTCAGTACTAGAAGGTTCTGGCTCTTCAGCAGTCCCGTACGGGGCAGAACACGGGGGAGGCGGAGCAGGGACGAGGACGGAGGAGGAGGATAAGGTAGGGGCGGGGGAGGGAGCTGGGACTTGGAGAAAGGGAAAAGAGGCGGAGGGGAGCTGGAGAGCATCCCCCACCTGGGCTCCTACGTAGTAGTGACATAGGAGCGATGCCCTGGATCTGGGAATGGTGCATATTGATTGATTGGTAGTTTATTGATTGTTTGTTTGGAACTTAGAATGTGTAAAGAAGGTAAACTTAGAAAGGTAAATTGGAGCCAAAGTGATAAAAATTTTAAGAGTCTAGGGCAGCTAAATGGCTCAGTGGATTGAGAGCCAGACCTAGAGACTGTAGGTAATGGGTTCAAATTTGACCTGAGGTACTTCCTGGCTTTGTGACCCTGGGCATGTCATTTAACCCCCATTGTCTAGCCCTTCCCATTCTCTGCCTTAGAGCCATACACAGTATTGATTCTAAGAGGCAAGGTAAGGGTTAAAAAAAAAAAAGTGGAAAGGAGACACTTCCTAGCTGACTGACCCTGGGCAAATCACTTAACACACACACAGACACACACACATATTCTATCCCTTACCATTCTTCTGCCTTGGAACCTACACTTAGTACTGATTCTAGGATGAAAAGTCAGGATTTTTTTAAAGTATAAATCTAGATGGCTCAGTGGATAGAGAGCCTGGGTGAGAGACAGGAAGTCTTGGGTTCAAATGTGACCCCAGGCATTTCCTAGTTGTGTGACCTGGGGAAAGTCACTTACCTCATTACCCAGACCTTACTGCTCTTCTTCTTTGGAATTGATACTTAGTGTTGATTCTAAGATAGAAGCCAAGAATTTTTTTTAATTAAAAATATTTTTAAATATAAAATATTAAAAATGTTTTAAGGATCAGGCTTATTTTATTATAGACATATATAGGCATATTATAGGAATGTAAGGCATATTATAGACATATATAGGCCAATTTCATTCTAGGCATAATAGAGAGCCTGAAGATCTTCCATCAGAAGAAAGGACTCTGCCTTAGAAAAATGGTTTTAAGGAAGCATACTTTGTTTTTATTTTTGGTGGATTCCAATAAAATTTCTTTCTTTGAAAAAAAAAATCCAGCTGTGGAGAAGATGGTTAGCAAAGGAGTGGGCTTAGAAATAGGGGGAATAACTCTGTACTAAGTTTACATAAGAAGACTTAATTCTGCCTCCTAACCCCCCTACAGACTCTCAAATATTCCAGTACTGCAAGGAATTTCAGGGGTAAGCTCATGATCCCCAGCCCAATGTTGAGGATATAAAATATAAGCCAAAAAAAAAAAAGAAAAGATAGAGAATCCTTGCCCCCAAGAAGTTTATATTTTAATGGAGGTCGAGGATCAAAGACTGAAGAGCTAAAAGGGAATTTAGAGACCTTTTAGTCCAGCACCTTCTTTTTGTAAATAAGGAGACAGGTTTGTGTGAAGTAAATGACTTTCCCACAGTCACACAGCTAGTTAAGTTTCAGAGGCAGGATTTGAACTTGGGTTTCCCTTGAACTCTAAATCCAACACTACCAATTGAACCATACTGCCTCTTAAATAAAGCACAACCTACAAGTCTTGGTACAGCTTTAATAGCTTAATAGCTTCACATAATTAAGTATATATTTAATTTAATATTAATTTTTATTTATTTTGGGAAAACATTTATGTACATACCACTGCCATCATCCTGACTTAAATTTCTACATGATTGAATGATTCTAAGAAGACCAGCAGGGCCTATTTCCACTATACCACCCACCTCCTTTTAGAGAATTGATAAGACTCAAGATGCAGAAAGACACAAGCATTTTTGGATACATTCAGTGCTGGTATTTGTTTTGCTTGACTACACATTTTTATTACAAGGCTTTTGCCTTCCTTTTCATCTACTGTGGGGAAAAGGGGGTGCAGTATGCAAAGTTATGTTCCAGGAAAAGTTCAAAGGGGTTCAGGATTCTGTGAAATAAAAACTTGGCATACTAGATTGAGAGGGGAAGAAGTAGGGGACTTGGGGCTGGAATTTGGGGTAGAGAGCTGGAAGCTTTAAGAATATAAGCAACAAAGACACAAATAGCCACAGTTACAAGGTCATACCTACAGGGAGAGGGGTGAAATCACGTGTGATGCCAAGCCATCCCTCTCCCTGGGGAGGACCATGATTTCCCAAAGGTCTTATACCCCTTCAGGCAGCAGGTGACCAAGCCACCTACAAGAGGGTATTCTCAGTAAAGCTAAAAATAATTAAATCCCTCTCAAGGAGTAGCTGCAAACAAGCCAAGAATATTCCTTTATACAATATAAGGTGGATTTATTAAATTAAGGAAAAGATGCAAATGGGTAGCAGGGCCACATAATCCTACAAGGGTCAAGAGGTTTGAGTTCTCTGAAAACAATATAATAATATGGAAACTGTTCTTGCTGAGAATAGTGTGGTATGCAAAGATTGCTATTTCAGAAAGAATTATAAGTAGATACCAGGGACAAGTAGCTTAACAGGGCCGAGTCAAGGCCTTCTAATAATTTTTTTAAAGCTTTACCTTCTGTCTTAGAATAAATACTGTGTATTGATTCCACAGAGCCACCTAGCTGCCAGGCTTCTAATATGTCACAGTTTATGACGCAGTTTAGGAGAATAAGAAGGAAAGAAAATAAATAACTGGGGAAAAAAAAAAAAGTTTAAATGAAATTGTGGTAATCAGGGAAAGCTTTTTGAAAGATATGGCAGATGCAGTTAGGTGGCTCAGTAGATTGAGAGCCAAGCCCAGAGATGGGAGATCCTAGGTTCAAATTTGTCCTTGGACACTTCCTAGCTGTGTGATGCTGGGCAAGTCACTTGACCCCTATTGCCTAGCTCTTACCAGCTCTTGTGCCTTGGAACCAACACACAATGTTGATTCTAAGACAGAAGATAAAGATTTACTGCCCTTACTTTTAAATAAACCAAATTTCTCTGGGGCTCTGCTTCCTCATCCAAGAAATTAGTTAATATTTATTTTTACATTCTTCAAAGAATTGTTATGAGTTACCACTGAAAGAAATGTATTTCCTTAATCCTCACAACAACCCTGAGTTAGATGGAAAAGAGTTTTATATCCATGTATACAGATGAGGAAAAATGAGGCTCAAATCAGCTACTATGAATTAAATTATTAACTCTATGCAGATAACTCCCAGACTTTGGTAATCAGCCTTAATCTCTCTCTTGAGCTCCATTTCCACATTACCAATTGCCTTTTGGATATATCTCCAACCAAATGTCCTATATGTATTTCAATTCTATCATGTCTATAAAAGAACTCATTATCGTTTCCCTCAAAACCTACCCTTCTTCCTAACTTTTCTATTTCTATCAAGAGTATCATTATTTGGTGGCATCTATGTGGCTCAGTCGATTGAGAGCCAGACCTGAAGATGGGAGGTCCTGGGTTCAAATGTGCCCTCAGATACTTCCTAGCTGTGTGTAACCCTGGGCAAATCACTTAATTCCCTTGGCCTAGCTTCTGCCTTGGAACCCATATACAGTATTGATTCTAAGATGGAAGGCAAGGATTTTGTGTTTTTTTTTTTAATGTATCTTTCATAGGCATCTCAAACTCAGTATATCCAAAACTGAATTCATTACATTTCCCAAAAAACCCTTTCTGAACTTCCCTTTTTCTCTTGAGGGCATCGTCATCCTTCTAGTTATCTAGGCTCACAACCTTGCTATATTCAACTCCTCGGTGTTCCTCAGCCCCCAAACCCCCAATCAATTGTCAAATTTTGCAAATTCTTCTTCTACAATATCTCTCACATCTGTGACCTTGGCACTACTCATTCCATCACCACCTGATTCAGACCCTCATCATCTCTTACCTGGCACTCTAAAATAGCCTTCTTGCCACAAAATCTTTCCCCTCTGCAATACATACTCCACTCAAGAGCCCTGAAGATCTGTCATTCCTCTACTCAAAAAACTTCAACAAGCCCTCATTGCCTCTAGGATTAAATAGAAATTCCTCCTTTTTAGATTTTAAAAGCTTTCACCACATGGCCCCAATTTCTATTTCCTTATACATTATATATTATATAATATATAAATTATATTAGTATAATTGTTATGTATATAATAATTATTATAGTATAACATTACATTAGTATATAATGTTTCCCTTCCCAAACTCCACAGTTCTTAAAACTGGCCTTCCTGCAGTTCTCACACAAGACCCTTCATCTCCTGACTCCAAGCCTTTGAATTAACAGTTCCCTATGCTATAGGATGCACTCTTAACTTACCTCTATGCCTTTTAAAATTCCTTGTTTCCTTCCTTGCTTAAGCAACATCTTTTATGTGAATCTTTTGCCAATCCCTCCCCCTCAAAAAAATTACCCTGTATTTATTTTGCATTTATAGGCTAGGTATGGCACAGACCCACCTATTTGGCAGGGTCTAACTTGGCATCCACATAATATATAATTCTGTGAGTGTGTGTGTGTGTGTGTGTCTATTTCCATCAATCTCAATCTCTTTCTGTCTCTCTTTCTCTCTCTCTCTCTCTCCCTCTCCCCTCACCTCAGCCCCCTTCTCTCTTTGTCTCTCTGTCCGTCTCTCCTCTATTCCCCTCCCTCTCTCTTCCCTCAACCCCCTTCTCTGTATCCCA
>NW_025350971.1:0-1888 GCF_016433145.1 Gracilinanus agilis
TAAATAAATTCAAAAAAATGAAACTCATCCATTATTGACTATAATGTCATAAAAATTATAATCAGTAAAGCACCTTTAAAGAAAGGATTCATAATTAAATGGAAACTTAATTCTAAACAATTGGTGGATTAGAGGATAAATTCTAGAAACAATAGCTAATTTTATCAAGAATATGATGATAAAACAAAACTTTTAGGACACTACCAAAGCAGTCTTTATGGAAATATGTGTATTTCTAAATAATTTCATCAATAAGAGTGAAAATAAATCAATAAATTGGGAAAGAAAGAAACAAAGGAACAAAAAACAACTAGACAAACAACAAAAAAAATGAATACAAAAAGAGAAGTTCTGAAAATCTCCAAGATTAACAAAATTGATAGCTAAGGAAAAACCCCAATTAAATTGATAGATAAAATGAGGAGCCATTTTTAAAACGTGATAAAATAGGTAAACCATTTTCTTGAGAGAAACCTAGAGAAACTAAATTGTCAATTAAAAAAATACAAAAGACAATTCAACATCAAATTAAGAAATCAAAGAAACTTTTACATACTATTTTACCTAATAATATGCCAACCAAACTATTGAATGAAATGGATCAATATTAAAAACATATAAAATATACAAATTATTGGGAAAAGAAGTAGAAACTTTAAATAATCCAATTGAACAAGCTATAAATGAGCACTAAAAGGATCAGAAATATTTACAACTGAATTCTATCAAATATTTGAAGAATAATTATTCCAATATTATATAAACTAATTGCAGAAATAGGAAAAGAAAGGATATTCTCAAATTTCTTTTATGATATAAAGATGACCATGATACTGAGACCAATGGCAACTCACAGGACAAGCAAGCTAGTCTAGCTGAAGCAAGTTACCCTAAGGGATAAACAGGAGGTAGCATGAGCCAGGCATATCAACTCACAGCAACCACCTTGACCATAATTTCCTCTCAGACTCTGCGAGAGAAAGCCAGGGACTTAGTCCTTGCCATTAAAGTTCTTGGCATTATCAAATAGTTCAACATCAGAAACAGGTATTATTTTATTACTGGAAATGGCATTAAACAAGAGGAATTTCCATCTATTTTGCCACTGTATCCTAAGGGCTTGGACTTTTTCATATGCCTTGCAGCTGAAATCTTTCATATATTTGATTTCCTCCTTTAGAATATGAACTAAGGGACTGTCTCCTAGAACTTACTGAAGTGCTTTGCACATACTAAGTACTTAATAAATGGTTTTTCCTTCATTCACTCATTCATCCAGGGAGACACAAAACACACACAAAAAAACTATACACTAATATTCCTAAAGCATATTGATGCAAAAATATCTAATGAAATGTTCGAAAAGAGACTATAGTAATATACAATAGCTGATATACTTTGACCAGGATAGGTTTTGTAATGGCAAAAAAAGTTGGTTTAATAATAAAAACATAATAGAACACATCAAAAAATAACAATAACAAAATCAGGATTTTATTAATAGTTATAGAAAAGGGTTTTGACAAAATGTAACAACCATTTATGTTAAAAACTTTTTAAAAGCATAAGAATAAATGGATCTTTCCTTAGCGTAATAAATAGTATCCATCTAAAAGCAAAAGCTAGCATTTCAGTAATGAAGAAATATCAGAAGCCTTTCCAATAAAACTAAAGCAAGGATATCCATGGTCACCACTATCATTTAATATAATTACAGAAATGCTTGCTGTTGCAGTAAGTAAGGCAAGAAAATTAGATTGAGGGAACAAATACAGGCAAAGAGAAAACAAAATTCTATGATTGTTAATTTAGAGAACCCTAAAGATTCAACTAAAAATTACTTAAAATAATTACTTTAGCAAAGTAGGACATTATATATATATATATA
>NW_025350972.1:0-8565 GCF_016433145.1 Gracilinanus agilis
GTGAAAATGCTTTATATACCTTAGAGCACTATACAAGGCTAGCCCTTATCATCATTATGGCGGTTGTTATTTTTATCATTTTCAGCTTTGTGGAAGAGGTGGTATTTGAACTGAGCCTTCAAGGGCAGCAAAGCCTTGCTAGAAATCTACTCCAGGAGCAAGGATTGGCCAGGGGTGAAATTGGGAGATGGCTCATGGTCCAGTTTGCCTGGAGCCTAGATTATACTTCGAAATCAGAAAGAAAAGGAAGACTCTTCTCCTAAAAGAGAATATATAATTCCTTTTTCTAGGAATTTGGGTTATCCAATGCCCAAGTGGCTCAGAGCTCCAAAGTCTTGTGTAGTTTCCTCATATATTATCCCCATTTAATTTAATCCCCAGAGAGGCAGAGTTAGGCTTCCTGACCAGCATCCTGGGAGCAGGGCACCTCATCTCTAGACCACAATGTCTCTGTCTTTGAAATGGGCAAATGGACTTTTGAGGTGATTGCTGGTTATTGGTCATTAAGCACTTTGTAGATATCAAGAGCTGTAATTTCACTAAAAAAAAAAAAAAAAAAAAAAAAGTCAAAGCCCAAGCAATATCCAAGAGCATCTATACAACGCTTGACATCTTCAGCTGTCATTTCATCTCCTCCCACTGGCCTTTTCAGGATAAAAATAGTCACCAAAGCAATGTTGGCTTTGTCTGGTTTTCTTTTAACATGTAAACAGAAAACTAGTGAAGACATAAAACTTTCAGACAAGAACTAACGTGAGCTGACAAACAAGGAGCAAAGCTGCCCACTGCCTGTTTGCTGAAGGTTTTTCAGTGGAGGTGCTGGTGAGCCATTGAAAGTGTGAAGGGGATGGAGGCTACTGAGCTGACTTGCCATTCTCCTGGTTGTGTGTCTGTGTCTGTGTGTGTATGTATATGAGATTCCATGATGTTTTTGCTCCATAGGAGCAAAATTAAGCAGAATGATAGTATTAATATGGTATTTGGGTTTGGGAGTTGAATGGCCCATGGTAGTGGTAATAGGAGGGCAATTTCTAGTTCGAAAAGTAGGAATGTAATTGCTACTAGAAAGAATTTTATAGAGAATGGTAGCTGGGCTGAGCCTGGTGGGTCAAAGCCACTTCATATGGGCTAGCTAGACTGTTCACGGTATAAATAGAGTTGGGGGTAATCAGAAGGCAATAATTACAACCGTTGCTAGAAGTATATTGGTTATTGATGTGATAATGAGGTTTGTTTTTTTTCTCTGGTTTTATAGTTAACCATAATCGATATGGTTAGCCTTCCCAGCTCCTACCCATCATTCCATGCCCAATTCTTCATTTTTCTATAAAGCCTTCTTGACTTCAATCCATTCATTAAACATCTATCAAGCACCTACTGACTGCCAGGCACTGTGCTTAGCTCTGGAGAGGCAAAAAGAGACAAAAGACAGTCCTTGCCCTCAAGGAGCCCACAATCTACAGCCAACACCGTGGACTCTTCTTCTTCCACGGCTCTTTCTCGCCCAGATCCTTTATTAGCGCCGTGTCATTGCTTCCTTCTCCAAGACGTTATAATTCCCGAAGCCCTTTCACATCCATGTGAGGACCTTGCTCAGTCCTCACAGTAACCCTTTAAGGACTGAGGAGTTTAGAACTGGAGGCCCCTTTATCTAGTCTAAGCCCAACATTTTACAGTGGAATGAATCCAGGGCCCAGAGGAGGACCTCAGCTTGGAGAGGCACTAAATGGCAGAACTGGGATTCGAATTCCAGTTATGTTTCCAAATCTGGTACTCATCTGCTAGCCCACACTACCTCAGTGATTGCACCTCCAGAATCAAGAAAATAGAGGTGAAACAGCATGCCCATGGTCACTGGGAAGCAGAGGGGGGCACTGGGACATGCCACGTGGAAACCGCATCTCCCCTGCTCTCTAGTATGGTGCTTTGCATGCAGTAGGAACTTTGTAAATGTTGGTTGAAATCACATTTACTTATTGAATAAACTGCGCCTGAACAAGGGTTTGGGGACCCCGCCCCCTCCTCCCAAGCGGGTGGTTTTTCCCCTCCTTTAGGATCTTGCCCACTTGTCTTATTGAATTCTCACTGGATCTTTTGTGTTCATCTCTCATCCTTTCCAAGCTCATTTGGGGCTGGTAGGATGTGTCCTCCTCCATGGATGGTCTCTCATAGCCCGGCACTGGGCTGTACACAAGGTAGGCTCAGGAAATACTTGTTACATGAGTGAATGAATGAATCTCTCTCATGTACACATTATTACGCCCCCCCCCCCCCAAATTGGTTGAACTCTGCCAGACTACCCAGAGACCTCAATTCAACAAGCATTAATTAAGTACGGGCCCTAGGAGAGGAAGGCCAAAAGTAGACAGCTCTCGACTTCAAGAAATTTCTAGTCCATTCTGGATGGAGAAAGCTAGTGAAAAGTGACCTTTCTATAGGACGACTTTCCCATCCCTCTTCATTCCAGTGCCTCCCCCTGTTCATCACTTCCTTTTTAGCCCGTATATGGCTCATTTGTACATATTGGTTTGCATGTTGTCTCCTCCGTCAAACTGTAAGCTCCTTGAGGGCAAGGACTGTCTTTTGTCTCTTTTTGTAGCCCCAGCACTTAGCACAGAGCCTGGTAGGAGCTCCATAAATGTTTATTGATCCATTGACTCAACATCTGGGGAGAAAGGCCATTTGTAGCCCATAGCACTTGAGATGAATTCCATGAGACAGAAGCAAAAGAGGAGATTTCCAGATGTGCAGGACAATCTGTACAAAGGCAGATGACCACAACAGTGTCCAGGAATGTCAGGAAGTCCAATTTGACTGGAATGTAGCAGGCATGAAAGGGACATAATTGTTCATGTGCTTGGAAGCCCAACCTTAATGGTGTCCATGGAGAGTCAAGATGAGTGAGGCCTTTGGAGAGTTGGTTTTTGAGATATGATGGGGACTTTTGGGCAGATTCGATTTTTAAAAGAATGACTTAATGCTGCTGAATGGGAGAGGGAAGAACAGTGGGAATCTCAGTTACCTTGTTTCATTCCTTTCCTTCCCCACTCCCACCGCCCCCCCATCTGATCCGGTGTTACTGCTTTTACTTTGGAAATAGCCATCAGAAATGCCTTCTCCCATCTGCTGTTAGCAACGGGGATGCTGCACCCGGACATCCTCCTAGCTGTGTGATGTGAACAAGGGATTTTATCTCCTGAATTGCAGTTTTCCCATCTGCAAAATGGGGAGAACAGTTGTTTTTATAGAGTTATCATGAAGGAGATAATCTATGTAAAGCATCTGAGATCTATTTGTGTACTAGACTATGTAGGAAAACCCTTAAATTGTTTTACTCCTCGCAACAGTGTGGTCCAGATTTTATTATTTGCTTTTCCTCTATGGTAGAAAATGGACTCCAATCAATACATTTCTTTTCTGCCTCAAAAAAAGAGGTATGTGTGCATGAATCTGCACATATATACATATTATACACAATATTATATTGTATGTCACACATTATATATATTAACATAGGTAGATAGTATATATAATGTAATAATATTGATCATTATAAACCAATATAATATCAATATATAATATATGTGTATTGATACATATTAATATACACACATTATATAATGTATACACATGCATTTTGTATGTATATTATGTGTGGTGTGTGACTGCATGCATAACACATGCATACACATTGTTATATATCTATGCACATGTTATACACGTGCACACAAATATACATATGCAATGCACTTATACACATATGTACACACCTACTTTATATACCTTTTATGTAAACATTAACACATATTGCCATGTGGGTACATGTATATATGAACACATTATAACTGTATATACTTATTACAAGATACACACAAGTTATATGTGTATATACCCATGTCACATGTGTATTGTAGACATTGTGTATTTATATGAGTGTGCATATATGAATGAACATTGCAACAAATGAGCTTATGTAAATATATTTTATACACATGTAATGTCTATGTGCATACTATGGATTTGTAGAAATTTAATATTTATTTTTCTACTTATATATTTATGTCAAATATGATCTATTTATGCTATAGATAAATATATATTTCTATATCTGCATAAATGGCGGCAGATATATATATATATGTATGCCAGTTGTAGTTATTTACACTTTTGGTCTAGACCTGAGATTTTATTTTGAGAAACTCCCAAGTATAAAAATACCCTCTTCTGGATATTGATCAACAACTGGCCTCTAATTAGAGAGTTGCTGGAGGCAACTCAGGTTTTTATGTTCCTGGGGCAGGACTTGAACTCAGGGCTTCCTGGATCCTGCAGCCAAGTCTTTCTCCTTGTTGCTTCTGTCTGGTTCTTCATCTCTTTCCTCTTAGCTAGATCATCCATAATCTCCTAACTGGTCTTGCCAGATCCTGTCCTTTCTGGTCCACCTCGAAGCCTTTTGTGCCACATACAACTCCCCCCCCAAATCTCCTTCCTCTACTTTCTCTAGTGCTGTGCCATGACTTTCCCCTAATACTTCTCTTACGCTCCCTTTTACCATAGTTTTCTGGTCTTCTTCCCAAGAGAGTGCAAGCTTGTTAAGCACAAACCACTTTTTTGTTTTTTTTTGTTTTTTGTTTTTTTTATTCAAAGATATTTTATTTTCCCAGTTATATGTAATAACAATTTTCAACATATGTTTTCTGAAATTATAAGTTCCCAATTGTCTCCCTCCCTCTTCCCAGGATGGCGAGCAAAATATGAAATGGATTATACTTGTATTATCATGCAAAACATACTTCCGTATTGGTCATTGTTGTAAGAGAATACTTGTATAAAACCCAACCCCCCCCAAAAACCCATAAATAAACAAATGTGGAAGGTAGCGTGCCGTGATCTGCATCTGGCTCCAGAGTTCTTTCTTGGAGGTGGAGAGCGTTCTTGTCCTCATTCCTTCAGGACTGTCCCAGATCATTGGATTGTCCAGAGCAGCCAAGTTTTCACAGCTGGTCATTCCACAACATTGCTGTTAGTGTGTCCGGTGTTGTCCCGGTTCTGCTGATTTCACTCTTCATCAGTTTGGGCGGATCTTTCCTGCTCTTTCTGAAATCTTCCTGCCCAGCTTTTCTTATAGCACCCGGAGTATCCCATCACCAACGTGCACCACAATTTGTCCTGCCGTTTGTTCCCCGGTGGATGGCCAGTCGGTCCCTCCATTTCCAGTTCTTTGCCACCACAAAAAGAGCAAGCCCGAGCCATGTTAATGTGTGTCTCCCCAGGGCCCGGCAAGGGACATAATAAATGCCTGTTGGATGAGGAGGGGGCGAGGTGGCCCAAATAAAGCTCTTCTCACAATCTCTGGTCAGTGAAACCTCAGCTGCCCGTACAGGGAATTCTTTTCTCCGTAATCGCAGGAAGAGGTTTGAAATCTCCCCAGTGCCACTTACGTAATGTGTGGGATTGGCTGCATCTGATCTCCTGCCCTGCCACCTGAGGAAACCAGGAAACTCAACTCCCTGGTGGAGCCGATGATTTTTTCAGGGTTCTTCTGCTTGTCCCTGGAGCCCCCCACCCTTTCCTAAGCTGCCTTACTCTTCTTCTCCTCCCTCCAGGAGCTCAGTAGGAGGGGGCAGGGGAGCTGTGGACCTGCCCCAGGAGCCATCTGGTGAACAAATCCTTAATCACTAAATATTTCATGAGCACTTATTAAATGCCAGACATTCTAATCATCCTGACCCTGAAGGGTGACCCTTCCTACGTGGTGGAGGGAAGGTGGAGCTGGTTCTGAAGTCAGAAGAGCTAAGTCTGAATTCCATCCTCATCACTTAGCACTTGGTTAACATTGGACTCCCCCCCCCCCCCCAAGTCACCCATAGGTCTCAGGTTCCACTTCTTTAAAAAGAAAGTGGGGTGGGGAGAGGGGCACAGCTAGGTGACTCCGTGGATGGAGAGTCAGACCTAGAGATGGAGACCCTGGGTTCAAATGTGACTTTGGACACTTTCTAGCTATGTGATCCTGGGTAAGTCCCTTAATGCTCTTCTGCCTTGGAACCAGTACTTAGTATTGGTTCTAAGACAGAAGGTAAAGGTTTAAAAAAAAAATATTGGGGCAGAGGCCAACTAGGTGGCTCAGTGGATGGAATGAGAGGACCTGGGTTCAAATCTGGTTTCAGACACTTTCTAGCTATGTGATTCTGGGCAAATCACTTTACCCCGATTGCCTAGCCCTTTGTCATTCTTCGCTCTCTGGAACCAATATTAAGTGTCAAGTGCCCAGTAAACACTCAGCATTCTTGCTAAACCAGATTAAATGCAATTGGGAAATATTTAACAAAATAAAACAGGACATGGATGATGTTAATCTGTGGTTTTCTAACTCATCATAAACCCACAAGAATCTTCACGGAAGGTTGAGAAGCCTTCGTTTATATTTAAGATTGACACCTTTGGATAAATGACATCTGAGTTCCCCAAATCTGTGAGTTTATGGGAAACAAGTCAGGACTTTACCTTTACTTTTTAAATCCATAAGTATAGCAGACCAAGAGTGTGCCCAGGCTTGAGCTCAGCTTTGTGAGAAAGCTCTGGAAAAAAAGTCTATGATGTATTTTCTGCCCTGGGGCAGGTTACAGGTAGATTGGTAAACCAGAAATGATAAGGTAGTAAGCACACGTCATAGTCTTTGGCAGATGTCTGTGTTCTTAAATGCCACCGGAGTTCAGGGAAAGGGAGATCAGGAAGGCTGGGGAGTGATAAAGGAAGGCTTCATACAGGAGGTGGAAGTCTCAGAACTGAACAGTTTTTGAGTTTGAAAGAGATCTCCTAAGCTAGCGAGCTAGTTACTTTTCTTTTTTTGTCCTTTTGAAGAAACTGAGTCCGAAAGGGAAAAGTGGTGTTTTGTCCCTCTCTCATGCCATCAATAGTATATTCTACATGATAATAACTGCATATCCCAGGACCCATGCATTTATTTCTTTATTTATTTTGGTTAACGGTATTTTCTCTCCTTTCAAATGAAAACGAACAAAATCTTTATAATAAATAGGCACAGTCATTCAAAACAAATTCCCACACTGATCTATGTCTACGAGGTCCATGTTCTCCTTATTCATCTTGAGTTCATGGTAGCATGTTTTATCCTCAGTCTTCTGGGATTGTGATTGGTCATCAAATTGATCAGTGTTCCTAAACCTTTCAAAAAGTAGCCTTTACCATGTTGTCATAACGTACAGTGTTCTCTCGGTTCTGTTCACTTCACTTGGCATCAGTTCATACAAGTCTTCCCAGGTTTCTCGGAAATCATCTCTTTCATCATTTCTTTTGGCACACCTATCTTCCACTGTATCTCCATTTCATAATTTAATTTATTCAGCCAATTGATGGATATCTACATAATTTCTAATTCTCTACCACCCCAAAAAGAGTTGCTCCAATTCTTATATATAACTCACCGATTATTTATCTTTATTTTTTCCCATTCCTATCTGGCCACACCATTTTCTCTGCACGTAGTAGGTGCTAGCAGGCTGAAACTTTTCCAAAGAATCAAAGGATCGTGGATCCCCCTTCAGAGCCTAATTTTTTCTGCCTGGCTCATTCAGGGCTTGGAGCTTCAGATGGCAAGTCTCTTTGAAGGCCATTCAGTCTACAAATGCAGGACACAGAATGCCCCTCTCCCACCCTTGCCCTTCCTTTATCAGATTCCCTTCATTCTAGGCAAAAAAGCCAACCCACTTTGAGACGAAGCCTCCATGGGAAGGCAAAGCCCTCGTCCTTTGAGTTAGAAGAGTCTTGTGTGAGAGGCAAAGGGTGCCAGAGTCTACCAGAGAAAGAGCTTTCTGGCTGCCAGGGGGCAGGCCTTGGCATGGTGGCACCTCCCACTGCCCCAGCCCTGCCCTCTTTCCTGGACTGTTCATGGCTCATGGATGGGGCCCTCATCCAGACAGCACGACTGTCAAGGGAGGCCAGAGAGTTTTGTTTTGTCCACTCTTTCCAGCCTCCCAATTTGTGTCCCTTGAAAAACTATTCCTTGCCTAGAGCCTCTTTTGGTCCTTTTCAAGCCCCTTCATCATTTGCTATGGTACAGGTGAGTCCCACTTTGAGCAAACCCAGTATGTAAAAACGCACCTCGGCCAATGAGAGAAATTAAAGACAAAATAAAGACTTTATAAAAGGATATGCTACAGGATTCCTTTAAGAGGGGAGCTCTTTAATGGCCTTTTTATAGGCAATTAAAAACGATATTCTCTGATGGACATAAATGTATTTGGCCCAAAGCCCATGCAGGATCACACAGCTAAAATCTAAAGCGGGGTCCCCAGGAATGGCCCCCGTGGCCCTCCAAGGGTGACCTCCGTGCCTGTGTGTGTCCGTGTCACCCTGGCTGACACCCGTCAGGACTCTCCCTGACAGCCGGCCTCCCCGGCCAGACATCCAGACCTAGGGGGGCAGGGCCCAGAATGATCGATCCCCCCTTTCTTTCAAGCAATCACACTTCCCATATTTGGGGTGTCATTTGAAAACTTCAATTTGTGCCTGAGCAATATATATATATATATACATATGTATATA
>NW_025350973.1:0-3698 GCF_016433145.1 Gracilinanus agilis
GTCTCACTCTCTATCCACTGAGTCCCCCATTTCATCAGCTTCTAATGATTCAAGTATCTTATCTACATAGATGATTCTTTTCCTAATCTCATTCCTGAACTCCAGTCATGCATAGTCAGCTCTAAGCTGGTTATCTCCTCTTTGATGTCCCATTAGCCTCTCAAACTTCACATATCCAAGACAGACCTTCTGATCTTTTACCCAAACTTACCTCTTTTCCAAACTTCCCTATTTCTTTTGAAAACACCTCTGACCTTCCAGTCTCCCAAGTTCACAAACTCGTTATCATTCTTAACTATTTCTTCTCCCTGCCTAATAGCTAATCAATGGGCAAACTTTGCTGATTTTTATCACCACATCTCTCATATTTGACCTGTCCCTAAATTCAGGCCATCATGTCTCACCTGAAATATTATAATATCCTCCTATGTGGTCTTCCTGCTCCTTGTCTCTCCCTTTTAAAATTCATTGTTCACACAGCTGCCAAAATCACTTTCCAAAGGAATAGACTTGACTGCATCACTTCCATGCTCAAAAGCCTTCCTTTCAGTGGCTTTCCATTGCTCCAGGGAGCTAACATCCAAACTCCTTAGCTTGACATTTAAAGCCTGTGACAGTCTGGTTCCTACCTATCTTAAATGTATTTTTCCTCCTCCCTATCTCTTAGAATTTTTGTCTTTTTTTCCAGGCTCAGCTCATCACCTCCTCCAAGAAGTCTTCCCTAGTCTCCCTCAGTTGTTCCTGGTCTCATCCTCTGTAATTTTCCTTATAATTTACTCATTTGTGTAAATGGCATATTCCCCTAGGATAGGGTAAGCTCTTTGAAGGCAGGGATTGTTTTGTTTGTTTTATCTCTAGAGCATCACATTGTCTACAACATTGTAAGAACTTAATAAGTGAGTATTGAGTTGAATTGCTGAAGAATAAGATTTTTAAAAACCATGAAAAGGTCAATTGAAGTCAGATTATAGAGTGCCTTAAATGCCAGGATGAGGAGTTTGTACTATATCCTATTCAGTGGCTCTCAAACTTTTTTTTGCTCATGGAACAGCATATTTCTTTACTGTAATGATTCAGGACATACTATGGGAAAATCAAGAAACTTATTCCTCTGGACTTCAGTATCTTCCTCTGTAAAATGAAGAGGTTGAAGGAGATGACCTCTAAGGTCTTTTTTGCCTCTCTCTCTGTCATCCTGGACTCTCCTAGGCACGTTTAGATTTTAAGTGTAAATTCTATACAACTTAAGGTACAACTAGATATACTTCATGTGTGCAGTGACTCTCTCTTTGAGAACTTCTGTCTTAGAATCAACAGAGAGCCGTCGAAGGGATGTGAGCAGAGGAGAGACTTTCTCAGATCAATGTATAGGGATCAATGAATAAGTTTTTGCAGTCTGGCAAGAGAGTGAAGGATGGATCAGAGAGAGGAGACAGTGGAGGTGAATGGGCTTGTTAGGGAGCTGTTGCAATTGTCTCAGCAGGCAATAATGAAAACCTTTGCTAAAGCGTTGGCAGGGGGAATAGAGATGAAGGGACAGATGGGAGCAATGTGAAATTATGGAGGTTGAATTGACAGGAAACCGCTTGGATGTGGGAAGCGAGGAAGGGAAAAGCGTGAGGGAAAACATTGAGATCTGGTGCATGGGGGAAGGTAGCAGGTTTATAATAATAAACTTGGGATCACATTTCGGTTCATAGCTCTAGAGCTGGCAGAGACCTCAAAGGTTTCCTTTTAGACATGAGGAAACTGAGTTCCAGGCGGGAGAAGTGGATTGCCAAGGCCACACGTAGGATATAAAGCCAAGTCCTCTGACTTCAGAGCCGTACCATGGCGTAATGTATGCCCATCCCAGCAGAGAAATCCATTTCCTTTCTTGAAAATCAAGTGTATTTCTTTCCTTCATTCATTAAGAAATGAAGTAGATATTGAACTTATTAGGGCCAACCGTTTTCTCGTTACACCTGGATTTCCCATGCCAGAGAATATCTGGTAGCTCCCTGCTTTCCATTTCCCCACTGTTTAGAGAAGGCTTAGTTTTAGGTCCACAGGAAGCCTCTCACTGAGTCACTGTGACCTGATTCCCTTTTTAACGAGAGCTGTTCCACGGTGCAATGGGCTGTTTCAACAGAAAGTGCAACTCCCCATGACTAGAGGTATTCATGCAAAGTTTATTAAGGGGAATGCTACGTGGAGATCAGGAATTCTTTACCTTTTCTGGCTCGTGGACTTCTTTGGAAGTCTGGCGAAATCCACAGACTATAGAACAGCCTTTTTTTTAATAAAGGAAAGGTTGAATTTCATTTTTCATAGAGAGTCACAAAAATTAAAAAAGGGATTTTTTCCCAGACAAGTTAGTGGACTCCCTGAAGTGTTTCTTTAATTAGTGTATGGATTATAGGTTAAGGACCCTTGCTAGAGCTGGAATTTATGTGTTAGAAATGAAACCACTGAGGCCCTTATTTATCCTCCCCCCCCCAAAAAAAAGGTGCAGAAATTTCTTGTCTAATATGGCAGCCCCTTGCTCGAGTTAGCCCTCATCTCTGTGATCCATGGGCCAGCCTTCAGAGGGGGAAGGAAGAGAGAGCATTGCTCAGCTCTATGGAAAGCCTCAGCCCAGTCCAAGAATAACGTGACTGGTATGAGCAGGAGATCTGGTCTTGGTTGGCAGTCCACGGTGACTTTTTAGGGGGTGACAGATGCTCTGGGCTGGCCCAAGGGATATAAGAAACCTCTAGGTTTTCAGGATGGGTGGAGTTTCTCTTATCAATCTCATGCTTAATTGCCTGGTGGCAGAAGGTATGGGACTCCCCCTCCCCTTCTCCATTTCTTCTCTTCCCTCTAGGGAACTCAGTTAGAGGTTAAGGCTTTGGGTCCCCATATTATATAAGGTTTATAATTCTCTAGAGTAAAAGCTCACCATCTCCTCTGTCTCCCCAGCCATCTCAGCTCACCCCAGCATTAGCTCTGAGATTCCTATGGGATGGTCTGCAAATGAACATGAAAACTGGTTTGATTCTGATTTCTCTGCTAGGGACCCTCGCAGGGACAGAGTTCAATTTTAATCTGCTGGAGTCTCTCAACCCAAATAGGACCCTTTCCCCAGGAGTCCAGGCAGGGCTCAAGACCCTGTTGTTCCGCCTTCCCTGGGAAAGGAAGTCATAGTGCAGGATCTCCTCCCGCCATCTAGAAAATGCCTCAGTGCCCTACCTCTCATCAACATGCTCTCCATGCCAAGTGATGCTCTCCGCTGAATTCCACACCCTTAAATAATGGTGGCTCTGAACATGCACTAAACTATATGGATCTTTGTTGCTCTCTGGCACCCTTAAATGCTCTGGCAGAAAATGATGCCCAAATAAACTGGCCGCTGCATCACTGGCTTGCCAGGGGAGGGAAAGTACCGCCCTTCCTGCTGGAAACTCCTTCCCATCCTTTCGGTCCATGGAAGCAGCTGCACCTCAGTCTTCCAATTCTAAATAATTCCAAAGTGTCTGAGATTTGGGAGGAATCTCAGAAGTCTCTCCTCTGATGCAAACAGGGCTAGAAAAAAAATAGAGCAGACGAGAAATTCCAGAACTTAAATTAGACGGCAAAGCAGTAATAATCAAAACTATTTGGTCCTGGGTAGAAAAGAGAAAAATCGATGAAGTGTGTGTGTGTGTGTGTGTGTGTGTGTGTGTGTGTGTGTGTGTGTG
>NW_025350974.1:0-7214 GCF_016433145.1 Gracilinanus agilis
ATAATAGTATGTTATATAGTAAATTATAGATATAATGTAATATTATTAGTAATAGTAATTACAATCAGGCCTAATATATAATAGTATGTTATATAGTAAATTATAGATATAATAGTAATATTATTAGTAATAGTAATTACAATCAGGCCTAATATATAATAGTATGTTATATAGTAAATTATAGATATAATGTAATATTATTTGTAATAGTAATTACAATCAGGCCTAAGTGGCATGCTTTCCTAATTTGCACATGACATCAATCTGGAAAGGATCAGAAATTTCCTCAGAGATAGAAGGTCACATGCCTGACTGGGAGCTACAACGAAAGGAAGATTTCTTGGGATTTAGCGTTCATTGATCTTAAGGAAATATTTTATTTCATTTCATAAGTCGCCATGACCAAAGCCCGGCTGGCTGATGTCCTTCATACTCCAAGAGGACCAGCGACGTCACTGGTGATGTCTTTCCACTCATGCGTGAATCGGGTCTCAGTGAGCCCGAGCTGCACGGAGTGGCAATCCCAACGTCTAGAAGCCTGGGGATGACTCGGGATGTGGTGGCTGACTTTGGCTTCTTTAACATCCATCCATGGCCAAAAACTTCATCACTAAGTGGTCAGGCTAATTAGGTACTTAGCTGGGATGGTTCCTGGAAAACAGACACTTGGTTGCTGGGAGTGTAGATGAAGGCTTTCATGGCAAAGCACGCTAGCCCCTGGGCCACACAATCTAACCTTTAGGAGACAGTGTGGTGAGGGGGAAATGGGGCAGGGGCAGGGTAGAAGCCCAAATCCCTCCTCAGACACTCATCAGCTGTGTGAATGTGGGCATATCACTTGACCTTTCAGCCTCAGTTTCCTTATCTGTAAAATGTGGATAATAAAAATAGACCTACCTCACCACACGAGACACCATCTGTAAAATGGTTCATAAACCCCCGAGAGCCATATAAATGTTAGCTGCCATTATCATCAGCACCAAGAGGACCAATCCACACCGAGAAACCAAGCAGATTGTCTCTATTGGGTCCCCTCGAGTTCCCACAATTTAGCCCCCAGCTTCCTGCAGTTGGGCTTGCATCTGATCTCGCTCTCTGTCTCTATCTCTCTGAGCCTCTGTGTGTGTGTCTTTCTCTCTGGGTCTCTGTCTGTCTGTCTGTCTGTCTGTCTGTTTGTCTTTCTCTTGCCCCCACCCCACCCCCAGGGCTGCGGGAAGAAATCGGTGAAACTTCCACAAAGAAACCACAACAAAAATTCCAGACAGCCCTCAGCGAGTCCATGAGTAGGTAAGGATTTTTGATTTGAGACCAGTAAATGTGGTCTGGAAGATGGACTGGAAAGCCATGGCGGGAGATGATGGGGTTTTTCCAGGTTTGAAAGGATCCACGCCACAGGGGTGGGGACTTCGGCCCAGGTACACGTTCGGAGGCGGTGCTGAGAGCGCTCCTTTGGCGCATGGAAACAATCGATCTTAGGCTCTAACTGGTGGCTTTGTTTAAGTCAGATTGCTGGTTTCATCAACATGGGGAGTCTGAAGCCAAAATGCGCATCCTTGTTTTGCAAGGGATAGAGTTAGTGACCAGACTCTGGATTTCACTGGTTTAGGGAACTCCCAGAGAAGGGAAGTCCCTCTGCCCATGCCGCTTCTGTGTGCCTCATAGTCTTAGAGAGATTGGGGTGAAGTGACTTACCCAAGGTCACAAGGCCAGATGGGTGAGAAGCAGGATTTGAACCCAGGTTTCAAGGACGGCACTCTAGCTGCTATATTGGAATAACACGGAGTTATTCAGAACTTTCTATGTACTAAGAACTACGCTAAGTTCAAGAGAAACAAATGGAAAATCACTCTGATCTCTGCTGGTCTCTGCTCTCAAAGAGCTCATCATTCTAATCAATGCCCTCCTCAGCAGTGGTCCCTCTATCTGTGTCTGTCTGTGTCATCTGTAAAATGAGAATAATAGCACTTCCTCCTCTAGGTTGTTAGGAGGATCAAATGAGATAATATTTTTTTTCTTCTTCTAAACTCTTACCTTCCATCTTAGCATTCATACTGCATAAGAAAATTAAGAGCTCAACAATTTTTTTCTCTCCTGTAAGATGAAAAGTTAATATCCAAATACTCCAAGTAGTATATTTAATAAGATTTATTAATAAACTTGAAGTAAAGGAAAATAAAAAAAGGCTAGAGTAAAAAGGGAGCTAACCCAGCCACAGTCACAAGAGAAGAGAGAGAGGGCAGGCTCACACACAACTATATACAAATACGTAAGGATGCTACATGGACGAAAGGAAAAGGATGCTGGGAGATGTAGTCCAAGGGTTCAAGATTTTCTAATTACATGCTCCATACTGGTTTTAGCATCTAACCATACCAAGCAACTCTCTTAGCCATTCTTTGAGCTTCCTCTTTTTCCCTATTACAGCTTTTTTAAAGCCCCTCCCTTTTTCTTGTCCTTAGCTCCCTTCCGATGCCTCAGTCTATTTTGGAATATTTTGTCATAAAACAGCAAGAATTGGGGAATTTTTAAAAAAACAGTTTATGCCAAGCTTGATGAGAACAATGAAGCCACATCATCCAGAGAGCATCCCAAGATGCAACTAGAAGGAGGGCAAGAAACAAAAAAAACAGAAAACTCTGTTGAGGTTACTACAACAAACTCTTGTCTCCATCCATCCTGGCCATTTGGACTCTGACTCCAAAGTCCTGAGAGTGCTACTGGAGGAAGTAGAAATGGGGCTAAATTTAGAAAACAGCCTGGAAAGAGCAGCTGGATTAGGCCAAGTATATACAAAGGAAGTTTGTGCCAGGAATGATGCAGCTTTGAGGGTGTTGAGGGATTGAGCTTCAAGATCTGTGCAAGAGAAGGGCTAAGACATGTTTAGAAAAGAGCTTGGATCTTATTGCTGCTTGAAAAAGTAGGGGAGGGACCGAAAGAATTTCAGTAACTCCCAACCAGGAACGTGTTGGGAAATGTTGAACAAATGGCCGTTCAAGAAAAAATGGCAACAACGATGGGTTGGGACACCCTTTTAAGCTTAATCTGCATTACTTTTTCTTCAACATTTTTTACAGTCTAAATGATCAACAAAACAATCATTCAAGCCCCAATTTATAGCATTTGCCAGTTTCCAAGATGTAAACATTCTCACTGAAAATGCAATAATCAGCTCCCTATAGCTGGTTCCATCATCACCTCTGCTCACAGCCTATATCTCATGCATGAGAGTAATCAGTATAGATATTATTGGCATTCTCCATGGAGGAATGACATATGAGCCAGCATATGTCTTTCCTTTCAGCACTTCAGAGTGGCCACTTCATTATATTTCCAATTATATTCCCGGGCTTAGGTCTTACTGTGTCACTCCTTATTCAGTCAACTCCAGTGGCTCCCTATTGCTTCCAGTAGCAAATACAAAATGCTCTGTTGGGCATTCAAAGCCCTTCATAAAGTAGCCCCAGCCCTACCTTTCTGTCTTCTACCTTCTTCTCCGCCATACACTCTTGGGACCAGCTAGCAGTTGTTTTTGTAGTGGCAAAGAACTGGAAACAACAGAGTAGCAAACAGTTGGGGAATGGCTGAACAAATGATCAGATATAAATGTGATGGAATATTATTGGGCTTTAAAAGATGTTGAAAGTGATCTCAGGGAACCCTGAGAAGACATCTATCACCCAATGTAGGGGGAAATAAGCAGAATCAGGAGAACAACCTACAAAACAAAAATATTTTAAAATAAATTTGGAGGACTCTGCTCAATGCAAATTCCAACCATTATCCCAAAGGACCAATGACAAAACATGCTATTAATTCCCTAATACAGACAATGGACCCGAGGAGCATCATCAAACATGGATTTTAGGAATATGGCCAACATGAGAATTTGCTTTCTTTGCATTTGCTTATTTATTACAACGGATTTGCTTTTGTTTGTCAGATGGGTTCCCCATCCAAGTTGGGGGAAGGAGAGGTAAGAGGAAAAAGGAGACGGGCTGAGCTGCCAAAATGGAAAAGGAAAAAATATAATGAAGCATGTTTTTAATGCATAGGAGAGGACAGGAGGAAAAGCAGATGGAATCACAGCCAAGTAAGCCAGTTTTGAAAGTTCCGTGCTGACCTGATTCTATGCTTTTCTTAAGAAGCAAGCTGGACAGAATATTCATTGAATGAATGATCCTCCTTTTCTCTTCTACTCTCTCTAAGGAAATACCCATTTAATCAGAATAAAAACATGAAAAAAACTGGTAGGACCTCATTAATTGTCATCAATTTCCTTGGGCACCTCATGGAATTTCATGTTATATACTTTCTAATATTGCTGACCATATCACTAAGGAAGGTGTTTACCTGGACTTCCTTTGGAGTTCCAAGACACATTGGCGTGCCACAGCCAGAGACAGGTGAGATAGTTCACCCTGGATGGCTGGTGTGCTTTGTAATTACTTCTTATAAAAAATGAAATAAGGAGACTCAGCCATGAATTTCTTTAGTCTAGAAGCAATAGACTGAGTCCCTGAGGGTAGAAAAAGATGTTACACTAAACGATCCTAAAGCCTTCTTTCGATTCCATCATAGCTCCTTAATAAAACCAGGGATGGAAAGAGAAGCCCTCAGCTTTTCCAATAAAGTTGCCTGAATATCTGAAGTTCTGGGTGCCTGGGGCTTGGTTCTGGGGCCATGAAGTGGAAGTGTTGGACTGCAGTTAGAGAGCTGTCCATTTTGAGCTGAGGTATTCTGGGGGGGTTTTATGGCAGATCAGAGCTACTGTTTATGGAAAAAAGGTGGTAGCGATAGGTACAGAATGATGCGTACATTTTCAGATCTCTTCAGTGAGTGTCCATTTATTTTGTTTCATTGTACTTATTTGTTTTCAAAGGGTTCTATAGCTGGCAGTAATGGTGGCAGCATGGGTAGAGCCCTACTGGGAAATGAGAATGATGTTTAAAAAGAAAGAAAAAATATCAACCTTTTTTTCCAAAGAAAAAGACCTCAGAGATCCTCAAGTCCATTTCCCTTATTTTATGGATAAAGAAAATGAGGCCCAAACTAATTAAGGAACTTCCTACAGTCACACATAAGTAAGTGGCAGAGCCAGGTATTGAACCCAGAGCCACTAATACCAAATTCCTCCTCCCTCCCCTTTTCTTTTCTTTTCTTTCCTTTTCTTTTCTTTCCTTTTCTTTTCTTTTCTTTTCTTTTCTTTTCTTTTCTTTTCTTTTCTTTTCTTTCCTTTTCTTTTCATCTTTTCCTCTCCTCTTCCCCTCATTGAACCATGCTATCTGCAATACCTTTGTTTGAATCCTTTGAGACCCTGGGAAAGTTGCTTAAATGGTTTTCAGCCTCAGTCTCCACATCTTTAAGTTTGGGATAATCTCTATAGCAGTTACCTCACAGGGGTTGCAAGGGTCGGATGAGATGATGCATGTAAAATGTCATGAAAATGTCAAAGTGCCCTCTAGATGACAGTTTTTCTGATATGGAGCCACATGGCACGGATGCCAAAGAATCTCCCAGAATCCCTGAGCTACAGGACAGAACTTCATTCACCACTCCTTGAGAAACAAGTGTCAGATATATGAGGAAGGACCCTTTTGTTGGATGAGATCCAACCAGAGAATGGGAGAGACCATTGTCTTCTTTCTCCTGGAGATTCTAAGTTCAGAGGTGAAACATCCAAATGAGAGTAGCGGGGTCCCAACAAAAGAGGATGCATCCCAGAACAGCCTGGGGGCTACTGGTCTGTAGGCCACCACACTAGGAATGGATGTCCCAGTCTGTTTCTATTCATGGGATGTTGCCCAGCCTTTGTTATCTGAATAAGGCTCCAGACACCATAATGAAATTTGAAACATTCTGCATGGCCAGTGGCTAAGGTGAGCCATGCCAAGATGAGCCCCAGTTGGTTCTGCCAAGCAGAGACCCATTCGTCCTGTTTTCTTTGCTATGAAGCAGAAAGGGAAACAAGTTGGCAATGCAGCCTCCATGTCATTCTTTGGATCACCACTGTAAGGACCAAGAATCATGGCACCAGGTCAATTGGTAGAATGGTGGATAAAATCTTTTTTATCCCAAAACTCAAGGCTCATCATGTTTTCATAGTTATCTTTGCCTTTCCTCTACTCGGCTTTGTCAGTGCCACAAATGAGGAAGCAAAGGCACTGCTCTTGGAGTTGGAGAGACCTTGATTCATAGCCTATCTCAGATATTTACTATGTGAAACTGAGTGAACTACTTAACTTCTTTTGGTCTCAGTTTTCTCATCTGCAAAATGGAAATAACAATAACATTCTCCTCACAAGACTGCTGAAGGGATTAAATAAGATTTTTATGAAGCATTATAAAAATGTGAGCTACAAACTATGTAGCTTGAGAGGAAGGGATTATTAACTGGGTCTAGGAATAGTTTTCTCTCTTTGAAGAGTCCCAACTAAGCTAATGTTCAGGAGTGGCATAGCCTGTGGACAAGTCACTCACTTGCTTTCATGTCATGATGTTTTTGACTCTAAGGTCAATTGACCACTCTGTTGGGTCAATCAGGATATTCCTCAAGGTTGGCTCCTCACTGGATTCATCTCTTGTGGTTACTGGCAAAATCTGCTCCTATGCTAGTTGCTGGACCTCTGATTGATCTTCAGTGGTTCAAAGTTTGCAAAGTCATAACCTGGTGCATTCCATCTCTGGTTCCTCATTCTCCCATGACCAGGGAACAAAAGATTCAGAGGTGCCATGTGCTCAGTACTACCTGGCAGCTGGAGAGGGAGATAAGGCTGTCTCCTCACTCCCCACCGGGAGACCCATGAAACTTCTTCCTCGCTAGAAGAGAGTGAGTGAACCTAAGTTTTGGCTCAACCTCTCTACTGAGTCATTGGTCCTTCTCACTCTTCTACCAACCAGAAGACTTTTCATCCTCACCTAATTCTTTATGATTCCTCGTGAGGTACTCAACATCTAAAACTGGCTCTCCAAAGCTCCATTTGTGAGCCTGGCAACAGGTAGAGAATATTGTTCAGGCTTCAAAAGACCCATCGTCTAAAGAACGGGAAAATCTGCACATGCTCTAAGGGCTGAGCCTTCATTGACCAGGCCAGCATGACAAAATCCTCCCTGCCCTAGATGAGCTGACATTCCACTGTGGGGAAATGATGTATGAACAGATGAGTAAATAGAGAGAGAGAGAGAGAGAGAGAGAGAGAGAGAGAGAGAGAGAGAGA
>NW_025350975.1:0-3872 GCF_016433145.1 Gracilinanus agilis
GAAGGGACCAAAGATCTTCAGGGAGAGGAGGAATTAATATAAACAGGCAAAGACAGCAGGGCTTATAGACTTGGACTCAGACTTAAACACAAACTGAGGGAAATAGACTGAACTGAAATTAACCACAGGCTTTAGTTAATTTCACAGGAAGGGACTTGTTTGAAGTTACACCTTCCTTCAGGATGGATACCGGCTTCTCTCAAGCCCAGAGTATGTTGGTTCTTTCCCTCTTCTTCCCTCTCTTAATAACTAACTGACAAATTAACTAACAGGTCTGTTGAAACACAAAAGGGTTTATTATCTTTAAGGATGATTTGTCAGGAAATTGGATTAAGGAAGCCCTAACAGTTGTTTACAAGAACCTCAGGTGGGGGAAGGGAGGCAGAGATGGAGTCTGAGCAAGGTCCTGCCTTAGCTCAACTCTCAAGGTGCTCTTGATGTCTAAAGGGAATAAAATGATGACTAACCAATTTCTTTAGATAAAATACTGCCAAATTATAGTTAAACCCCTCACAGATTTGAACTATTCTCTAATTTACTCTCCTTATTAACTCCACAGACATTTAAGGTAAGGGAGAGAAGGTAGGAAATAATATAGGGAATGAAGATACAAAGGGTTTATCTAAACAATTCTTAAATAAATATTTCAAAGCTAGGCTAAATTTCAATTCTACAGATAGGCAAGGAAGCAGCTCAGCTGGTCTGAAACTCTCTCCACGAGATTCCCCAAACCAACTGCCTCTTCTCCCTCAAGATTCCAACCCCTAACTGATTTCAGAACTCAGCCAAAGCTTGAAAAAACTATCATGCCCCCCTCTCTCTGTACTACAAGTCCCAGTTCAAACCATCCTTCCCAAATTCTAAAGGCGTCTTCTTTCTTCAGGAAGAGATTGATTCCAGGGCAAAGACCACCATACAACACCAGGCAACTTTGAGCCACTTTGGGGAGTGCTTGTGCTCTCATTAATTGATCTTATTCTTACATAAACAGATAAGGAGAAATGGTTAGAAATGTCCATGAGCTTCAAAGAATTTTGAGTGACACTCAGCAAATCTCAAGAGAGACCCAGGTGACATCTGATGGTCCATAATGGAACCTCTCCTGGCTACAGAATGGCTTTGTCAGCAACTGTGTCTAAATGAACCTTTTAGGAATGATTCTCTTTTTCAGACTTTGCTTTAGTTGTTATATTAAAGTCTATGCCAAGCGGTTACCAGGGGAAAAACTTATGAATGTGTGTATTGAGAATTACAGGCATGTTGGAGATGGAGCGGATTTACCTTTTAAGGGATTAATCTGTTTCTTTGAAATACTGTTTGTTTGACTGTTTCACTGTTGAATGATATTTAAGAAATGATCTTTTTGATTTTTTTTCTCTTCTATTTTGGTTGTTTGTTTTAAAGTATGACTTAACTTGAATTCATGGAATCGTGCTTGATATTTGGCATTGAAGGACAAGTTTACAATGTCTAAGAGCCTGACAACATTGTATATCCCGAAGCTTAGACTATTGAAACCTGTCATTGGTGATTAAAATTTGTGGGTCTATAATGGATGTGAGTCTGATTCTAGACCCACTGTAAGGGACTGCTAACAAGCCACTGATCAGTGCTTGTAAACTGATGATCACAGATGTCACAGCCCTTGTGGGGGTGATATATGTCAGTGCCAAGGTGGGGAGAGACTTCTAAAGGGACATTCAGAAGAGCAATCATTCAGCCAAGAGGCTGAGGTAGGACTCTCCTGTCTCAGCCTAGAAGGACATCTCCTCTTCTGGGGAATAGTCTTCCTTAGCTCTGACTCTGGCTTGCCATTGCGAGGACTCTTGTATAGAGGAGAAATCAGAGAAAGGGATCATGTTCCCCTTTCTGTCCTACTTCTTTCCCTCTTTTTTCTTGGGTATGGTAACTTTCTTCAGTCATGGCAGATGGTGGGGGCCTGCCATATTGTTCCCCTTGACCACATGCCTGAAGGATATAAGCTACCTCCACTAGGCTGTGAATAAATATCAGAAGCTTGTTATACTTTTTGTTTATGTATATTTAGAATAGGTGATTCACATATGAATTGGATGATGATTTCATGGATTCTTAAAGATTCACCTAGTCATTTTCACCTCTCAAGTCTATTGTGGATGCTTTAATTTCACTGTCCACTAAATTTAAACCCTGATCGACTTTATTCTCCAAGAGCTCTCTATGGTTGCGCTCGTTCTCTCGTTTGATCTATTTTTTACTCTTAATTATTAGTAGCCGGTTTCTTAATTGTCTGTTTTATGCAAGGGTCTGGTTCCCCTGTGTCTCAGAGTTCTGTTTTTTGTGGAGGTTGTTGTTATGTCTGGACCTATCTGGGGTATTGCGATCTCTTGGCTCTTTTCATTTCTATATTGCAGGGTCCCAGCAATGCAACCTTCATACTCTTCCATATTGGGGTTTCTCCTGAGGCCGGATGTTCTTCTTGTGACCTGGAACAGTAGTCAGGAACTTCCTTTTTCCAGGGTTTACTTGGAGGCATGTATTTGCTCCTCTTCTCCCATGGGCACCTTTGGAGATAGTGTCCAGTCTGGACACATGGGCTCTCCCACCTTCTCCCAGTCACAGTGGAGGCAGTCTGTTTATTCAGGTCCTCCTTGGGCAGCCAGTGCTCTGCCAGCTACTTCCAGATTGTCTCCCACAAGCCCCACAATTCCTTCTCCCTTTCAAGTTCCTCCAGAGGCATTATTCTAAAACACTGGGGGGAGAGGTGTGGATTGAGAGAGTGGGGTAACCTTCTCTTCCTCCATCTTCTCAGAAGACTCAGTTCATTGTCATGGAAATACTGTTTATATTTGTAAGGGCCCTGCCCATTACACCTTCCCAGAAACCAGACAGCCTTCCCTGGTTCCTCTCCAACCTCACCTCATCATTTCTTAAGAAGGCAGAACACTGTGTGGGGTGGAAATTGAGGGTACCTTGGAAATGTCAAAGTTCACCCTCTTTTACCACTTATTAAAAACTAGATAGCCGTGGATGTCAATCGTTTCAACTAGAAGGCTTTATTGAGCAAGAGAGATGGAGGAGGTGCAAGACCAAGACCAAGACTAGTCACCCCGAGGGATTGCAGAGAAAATGAGACCCTGGAAGGAAGGCCCCATAATTCACAGGCAAATCTCCTCTTTTTAGAGGAAAATCCTGATGTGATCAAGTCTCCTAGAAGGGATTATAACATTAAACAATAGTGATGAACAGTTGTACAGTGGCTTTACAGTGAACACATTCAAGCTGATTAACATCTTCAGGAAACTGGAGAATAGCTTCCCAATGGCTGCAGCAACAAATCAACATTATACAAGAAGGACCAGGAAGTCAGAGCCAGCTACAAGGAAAGGAAGGTTCTGGCATTGCTACAGACCCAGAGCTCCGCAGGAGCCCCCAATCTGAGAATGATGATGGCAGGGGCTCAGCCAGGAGGTCTGGGCTCCCCATCTCCTGCCCCAAAGGGCCTCAATCATGGTGGTCAAACAGCCTATTTGGGGACATGGTCAAGGTGGGAACTGATGGAGCCTGACATTGTGCTTTCCTCAAATATTCCTTGTTGGTTTGTCCATTTGTCACGTGAACTTTTGGCATTTGATTTGTTAACTGGAAAAAATACTGAGCTATATGTGGGAAAAAGCACTCTGATTATGGAGAGGGCTTCAGTGCCTTCCTGAAGGCCTCCACACAGAGCTGAGCGCCACACACCCACACAGAGGCCTGGGAACTCCAGCCAACTGGATTGGACAACTCCACAGAGCCATTGAAGTTGGGAAGCTTCCATACCTTTCATGGGCAACCTGGGGCTGAAGAGGCACAGGGACTGCCTTCACAATGGTAACAAAGACTGGAATAAC
>NW_025350976.1:0-3090 GCF_016433145.1 Gracilinanus agilis
TGGATTTTGTTTCTTCTGGGAATTTTTATTTTGTGGTTTCTTCCAGGAGGTAACTGGTAGGTTCTATTTTCACTTTGCCTTTCATTTCTAATAGGTTTGTTCAGTTTTTATGATTTTTAAAAATATGGTTTTTTAAAAATGATCATGGTTTTTAGCTAATACTGATAATTATCTTCCCCTGACCTGTTTTCCAGGATACTTGTTTTTGATAGGAAATACCTTTTATCAAAACTTTCTTTTTCAGTTTTTTGATTGCATTCTAAATAATTTTCATTTTCTTGTAGAGTAATTGATCTCTGTATAATCCAATATTCAAATATTCTTACTTAGGCAACTTTTTTACCTCCTTTACTAAACTATTGATCATCTATTTCGTTCTTCTGGCATGCTTGTTTCCTTGTCTAGTTTTTTCCCTCTAGAGTCCTCATTTCATCAGATCATTTAAAAACCTATGTTTTCATTTCTTCAAGACCTTCAGTATAGTTTGTGGCACATTGGTGAATTTCTTTGAGCTTTTGCTTTTCTATGATGTAGAATTACTTTCTTCCTGAGGACTGGTTTCTTGAATGTCCCTGGGACTATATTTCCTTATAATTGATCTTTTCTTCCGTTTATTTTTCCAGTCTCCTTTCCTGTATTATACTTTGATTCAAGGCCAGCCTCTGTGTACTTATGGAAATAATGATGAGACCTTCTTAGGTACTGATGTGTATTATTTGAAATCCGTTGTGTTCTTTAAGGATTTCAAAAGTGACTGGTCACTGAAAGGTGATCTAGATGAACCAGATCTCTATATCAGGTAATTTGATACCAGGCATGCTCTGCTGTTCCCATTCCTAGATTGAAGCATATGAATAATTGGTTTGGATCATGACCAAGCTGCAGGCTCCAAGAGTTGGATAAAATACTAGTCTGAGCTTCCTTGTCCCATAACTCTGGCAATTGACTTTGAGCCCTAGATTTCTTCTGCTTTACTAGGTTTTCCAGGGATAGTACTTCCAGACAGACTTTTTTGGCTAGAAAGTTACCCTAATGTTTCCAGACTTCTGACTCTTTGTGCTTATGTAGTATGACCCAGTGCTCTTTCTGTGGTTTCTTTTTGGGTTTTAAAATAATTTCTTGGGCAGTTTTTTTTTTAAATATTGATGGAAAAGTTGTGAAAGAGCCGGACTTTTCTTCTTCCTCTCATTTAATCATCATGAGATTTCTCCATTAATTTCTAATATTTCTTGGTTTCATGTTTTTTCCCAAGCACTGCAAGTATTGTTAATTTTAATTTCCTGTTGGCAGTTACACAAGACTTTCTTAATATCTTTCATCTACTAAATTCTTCTTATTGCCTGACAGAAAAGTCTCTTCAAATTCCACTTTTAAAAAAGTCAGAAAACAAAAAAAGCAGTATTAATATTTTATTTTTCTACTGTATTCTTAATATCAAATAAGATCTTTTAGGTGGAAGCATTTCAACTGTAATAAATGAATTAAAATAAATTATTTTCTAATTTTAAAGATATTCAGAATCCTTTTTTTGAGCACTAGCTGTTTGAACTTTGCCAAGTCATTTAGCCTCTGGGCAGCTCTAGAATTTATTTACCAAGTTACAGTTCCATGAGATTCACATTGTTGAACCACTTATCTGAATGAGTTTGACTGAAGTCATAGCTTTTTCATAGGTAGTCTTTTTCATTTATTTATTTAGTTAGTTTATTTATTATAATAGAATTATTATAATTAGGGTTTGTAAAACATTTTACATATATTCTTTCATTAAGTTCTCAGTAATTCTGTAAATTAGGTACTACTGATTATGTTGTCTATTACAGTCATCAAAGTGAGAGAGGTTAAGTTGGAAGAGACTTTAGAGATTTCTATATGTAAGACCTTCTTACGCTAAGAGGAAGAGTGAGATATGTAGAAATCATACGACTTCCCAAGACTACTGGCAGGTATTCCAAATGGGGACGTATTCTGATTCTCAATACTGACTGCTTTCACTACTGCATCCTGTCTATCTTCCTACTCAATTAAAAAGAAAAAAAAAGTTTATTTAACTTTATAATCAGTATGTTGTGAAAAGGATAATGTGTGAATAGGATGAATTTTGTTATATAATGTTAACTGATACCTGAAGTGTTTACTTCCTTAATTCAGCCTAAACTTTCACTTAAACATCCTAATGTTCTATGACTTGCAAATAAATTTTAAAAAGATACTAGTGCTTCCCTGCTGGTTTTGGTCTCTAATTTCTGAAATCTGTTTATTTAGAGATACCATCTTTATACTCTTCTGTCAGTAAGATGTAGAGTAAGTCATGTCTTTTTCCATTTACAGTAAAGTCTAGCTTCTACCTTCCAACATTATTCTATACTCTGAAAACTAAGTCTCATCTGCTTGTGTGTGTCTATAAATTAATGTGTGTATTAAATCTATCACAGCATGAAATCACTTGAAGCCTTATGAAGACTAACTTAAAGAATTTAAATTGATTGCAGCTGTTGCTGCAATTAAGTTCTGATGAGCACAGAATTTACTTTACGCAATTAGAATATAAAATTTATTTTTCTTGAATTATAGTGAAGTATTCCATGTAAATGTTTGATGTTTTTATAAGTTAAAAATTATTTAGAAAAAGTGAAATATGACATGTAACCCCTTATGAAGTTACCTGTATTATTTTGATTTTTAAAATATTTTGTATATCTTATATGTGTTGTATAGTTTCAGTGTAAAGTAATTGAAATAGATTTTGAATGATTATTTGCCCAATTTGTTTTTTGAGCATTTTCCAATTCTGTGGAAAATAATAATTTTGTATTAATATTTTCATAATAAAGCAGAAAAATTGCTTTCAAATAATATTTAGTGCTAGAGATATTTTTCCCATTATTCAAACAGAGAAAATAAAAGGGCAAAAATGATGAAATCACTTGGGCAAAACCATAGACTTTAATAGATCAACCAGGAAATGTTTATCAAAATCTCGTGTCTTCTAGACATATGCTCAGTGTCAGGGATATAAAGAAAAAAATAAAGCAATATCTGACCTATGGGAGCTTACACTCTATGAGCCACAGTAATATATATATATAT
>NW_025350977.1:0-2288 GCF_016433145.1 Gracilinanus agilis
TTAAGCATCTTCATCATGCTCTTTCTCATTTGTGCCTTACCATAATCTGTTTTCCTTTTCCACAGGAAAACACCCCAGAGTTCAAATGGCCAACCTTCCACGAGAGTGCATCAGAAAATTTTTTCCAAAACGGAAGTGCTTTACTTTTGACCGTCCAACAAATGATAAATCACTCTTAGCTCAGCTTGAAGAGGTCCATGACAGTCAGCTGGAGCTCGGTTTCAAGAATCAAGCAAATACTTTCTGCTCTTACATCTTTGACAATGCAAAACCCAAGACCCTTAGTGGGGGAATCATGATCAATGGAAATCGTGAGTTTTCTTTGCCCCAAAGCATGCTTCATGGGGACTCAATATGTGTTCCTTGTTTCTTTATATGTTTACAGATATTGCAAGATTTTTGTATCAATCTCCAAATGAACATGGATTTTCTTCATTCTTGAGTTTATAAATCTCTAGAACCATGCATTCTGAGATAATGTCAGTGATCTTTGATGGAGATTAAATCTCCACTAGATGAATGCTAAAGGAGTCAAGAAAGCGAATGCCTTAATTTGTCAGAGAGGAAGCAAGTGGAGTTAAGAAACTAAAAAACAATGTATTTCACCTATTTCTGACAAAATTCTAGAGCACATCTAGGAGGACATAGTTTGTGAGCACTAAGAAAGTGAATCAATTGTACAAAAATCCTACCAATTAAGCAGATTTCCTTGTTTGGTACTATGAATGGATTTACGTAGATTTGAGAAATAGTGTTAACATAGCATAGCTAGATTACAATGGAATATTTATGTGTCATGCTTGAATATGAAAAAGAGAGGAGATATAAAATAAATGATTGTTCTTTTACATAGATTCAGAACTTACTAAATGGCAAGACCCCAAAATAGACTAGTTGTTATTGAAATTCATTTGCTAAGAATATTGTCAGAGATCCTTGACCAGGCATGAATTCTACTAGGTAATCTACACTTGGATCAAATTGAATGACAGATTCTCTTTGCTTCATCTTTCATTACATTTTATATATCAGGGTTGGGAATGCTGCTGGAGACCTATGTGAAGACCATCTCTAGTGGGGATATGCCCTGCCTGGAGAATGCAGTGTTGACATTGGCTGAAACTGAGAATTCAGCTGCTGTGCAAAAAGCTACTGACCATTACTTGCAACAGATGACCCTCAATGTGCAATTCCCCACAGAAACTCTCCAGGACCTGTTATACCTACATATAGACTGTGAGAAAGAAGCCATCTCAGTTTTCATGAAGCATTCTTTCAAGGATGATACACACAAGTTCCAGGAGAAACTGATGGTATGATCTCTCAGCTATTTGTCCTTCCTCTTGTCTCTCTTTCCTGATTAAAACTTAGAGACAGGTCAAAGGCTTTCTAAATTTTTTGACCTTGGAAGTATATCTCCAATTCTCAAGAGAAGAACCTGGACCGTCAAGAAAGCAAAAAGTATGAAGGCCCAAATCTCACTTGTCACAAAGAGATGCTCCCTCCTTGTGATACACTGAAATAAGTTACTTCTTAGAGGACCAAATACCACCCACTCGAATATTTGCTAAATAGATGGCAGCACATTGAAGTTTTGCTCCAGTTCACAAACTCATTCATCTTTAAACAACTTCCCCCTCCCAGCACCCTCAGCTTCTTTCTAGGAGCATCTCCTGCCAGTCCAAATGTCTGCGCAGTCTCACTTAGATTTGTAGCTCACACTTTGTCCAGCCTAAAGGGAGAATCATTATGATAGGATTCTGGGACAGGCAGGGACATGAGGGATTATTAGATGAAATCACCCTATTTTGAGAGTGAGGACTTTAAATTCTCAAGAGGATAGGTGACTTGACCAAGAGGACCTAGCCAAAGAGTAACAGATTTAAAACTGAAAGTCATCTCCCAGTTCCCAGGCCAGGATTTTGACTTTTATTCTATCATACTATATAGCTTTCCAGAAAAACAAAAGCAAGTAGACCTCTCAACAGTTTCTTTAGAATTTCACTCTTACCAGCGAAAAAGGACATACAAAACACTTTGAGAACTTTTAAGGCATCATGTCAATCATCAGCTGTTTTTTATAATTTTACTGTTTAATCTCTTTCTTTTCCCTGATTGTCTTTCCATCTCACTGGCAGCAAGTCTTAGAAACTGAGAAGAATAATTTCATACATCAGAATGAGAAAAAATCAACTGAATATTGTCAAACTGAACTTGACTACTTCTCTCAGAGTCTGATGAAAGCCATTTCTCAAGGCACCTTCTCTGTGAGAGGGGGTTACAGTCTC
>NW_025350978.1:0-3735 GCF_016433145.1 Gracilinanus agilis
TTTCCCTCCCTCAAGAATGCTTAACGATTGTTGATAGATTGGCTAATGGATTGATTCATTTACAAAATGATTGTCTGGGACTGAAGGATCTCTAACAGCATTCCTAACTCACTTATGGACCTGAAGTTACAATAGCCCCATCTGTAAAATGGAACACAAGCCTTCCATTGGCATCATAGAGCCCTAAGATCAAAGGAAACCACTGGTAGGAAGGAAGGTCTCTGGAAGAACTTTCTCCAGGTCAAGGGCAGCTGTTATTTCTTTAATATTCTGGCATCTCAAGGAGACAGGACAACTTCCTAGAACTTGATATTTGTCTTTGTTGAAGTTTATGTTATCCCAGACTCGTATTTAAAGCTGAAAGGGACTTCAGAGATGATCTAGTTCAAGCATCTCAGTTTATAGATGAGTGGACTGAGGCAAATGGCTTACCCAAGGTCACATAGCCAGGCCACTATTGTGAGTTTTATAGGCAGGAAAAGGGAGCCTAGAAAGAAGTCATACAATAAAACCACATTAGCATAGCTATCTCCTCTTAAATGGCTCGTTAACCTATTATTAGGGAAAGCAATAAAACTGACAAAGAGAGAAGAAAATGATGGGAAAATACTTGGCTCTGACTTTTCTTGTCAGGGAAGGGATGTGAAAGAGGCCCTGGGAAAAGAGGAAAAAAGACACCCCCAGTTATGTTGCCTCTTTTTTTTTTTAATCCTTCCCTTCTGTCTCAGAATCAATATTGTATCTTGGTTCCGAGGCAGAAGAATATAGTAAGGGCTAGGCAATGAGGGTAAAGTGACTTGCCCAGGGTCACAAGCTAGGAAGTGTCTGAGGTCAAATTTGAACCCAGGACCTCCTATCTCTAGTCCTGGCTCCCTAGCTGCTTCCTGGTGTTGCCTTTTTAACTATTTTTCCTGATTTCTTCTCAGTCATCTTTACTGACCAGTGGGAAGAGAAAAGAATGGACGCAAAGCCAGCAGAGCCGATCTCGGGTTGCTCACAGTCTTGAGAGAGAAACTGGGAAAAGCAGACCTTCAGAGATCCCCCAGCCTGGGGAGAAGAGGGGAGACCGAGAAGCAGGTGGGCCCTGCCCTCAGGGAGCTCACGGTCTGAAGGAGACATGAAAAGTGAAGCAATAGCATGGCTTCAGCATCATAGCCAGCCGGGTGGGGGCAGGGGAAGAAGAATCCACCCCATCTCCAATTCAGTTGTGCTCAAATTTTATCAAGACTTCAATCCTTAACGGAACAAAGCTAATTAGCTCTGGCTGAGTCTTTAATATGCTAAATTAGATTTAGCTCCTGCCCAGACACTATGAGGGAGTTGGCAATGGGAATACGCTCTGACATTCATTTGCCTAAACAAAAATGTAAACCACAAATAGCATGATTTCCTTTTAAATGATCCGTGCCCTAAGCCTGAAATGTCTGGCCTCTTTCTTCTGTAACTCCATTCCCCTCTGTGAGCCTCCATCACCAGAGGATGTCAGTCTGGAAGAGAAGAAGACAACACCGAGTCCAGTGGCTTCATTTTTACAGATGAGGAAACTAAGGCAGGTGGAGGAAAGAGACTTCTCAAGGGTACCCCGGTAAGTGGCCAGATGGAAATCCAGTGTTCCTGCATCACTCCAACTTCCAGATCATCCTGAGGCAGCCAAGGGCCTTTCTCTCTCCGTTCAGAACTTCTCTAGCCCCGGGGCAACAGCAACTCCAGGATATAGAGAAGAAAATGGCCAACCACTCCAGTATCTTGGCCAAGAAAGCCCAAATGGGGTCCTAAAGAGTCTGACACACGACAGCAACAAATTTGCTAAAGACAACATCTGTCTCTTTCTCCTAATCAATTTTATTTTTCAATTATGAAACAGCTTGGGCCCAGATTTGTGGGTCATTCCGCTCAAGGGAGACCTTCCTTCCAAGTCTACATGAAATTTTGGAGTCAACCCATCTGAATATGGTTTGCCTACTTCGTCCCGTCCTTGGTGAAATCTGAGGGGTTCTTCACACCTGAAGTCCCATTCTCCAACGCCTTTTGTTTCCTCCTTCTTTAGGATTCCTGAAGACTCTAGAACAGTGAGTAGTGAGCCATGAGCCCTGGATAAGGATTCAACCCTCAAGGCTTTTCACAAAATGGTGTGGATTTCTCCAGTGTCCCGGACAATGAGGAAAATGATTTCTTTCCAAGGGAGTCCATGAATCTTGGCTTAGGTGAGTAGGAAGTTGAGGCATAAGTGCTCCTAGGCCTTCTGGAGATCTGTTCCTTCCCCCAGAGTTGTAGTAGTCCTCCCAAAAAAGGAATCAAGTCTTGGGCTTAAGTGGTTTGGAGGTGGGAGAAGATTTCCAAAAAGACAACAGTAGTGTTCTGAGAACCTCAGGAATATGCTGAGAGCCCTATTGAATTAGAATCTTCTTGAGTTGGGGGGAAAGGATATTATATATGTGATTTATCAGAAAGAATATTGAACCTGGGTTCAAATTCTGCCTCTGACTCATGAAATTTCCTATCAAGTTCCCTAACTATAAAATGAGGGGATTGAATTAGATGGACTTTAAAATCCATTAACTCCGTGAACTTGGATTTTAATTGAAGCTTTACCTTTAATTGAAGCTGATTGCCTGTGTGTCTTCACTAGGCCTTATAGTTTCTATAAAATGAGAGGCTTCAACTAGATGATGTCTAAGGCCCCTTCCCACACTAAATCCTATGAAACAATGAACCTGTTTATCATTTCTTTGGATTTGTTCGGAGGGTAGGGAAGAGTGAAGGGCTTCAGATCAATGGAGAGAAGGGAATGAGGATGGGGGAGGGAGGTCCCTTATAAATGGGCCAGGTTCAACATGGGAGACTTCAGTGACGAGTCAATTCCTTTAAAAAATGCAGCATCCCCTCACTCAGAGCACAGGAAATTTCTCTTCTTACGTTTTGTCTGGTGGGTTATTTGGGAACCTGTCGATTCCCTTGTGGAATCAACCCCAGCAAACTCACGCCTGTGGCCTAACAGGCTTAAGGATAGTAGAGGAAAAGGAAAGAGGATGGAGGAATCAGGTTCAGAGACTTAAAGATGGTGGCAGAGGCAAGAGAAGGGAGAAAGGCAGAGAAGAGAAAGTATCGAAGGGGAGTGGCAGGGCTTAGAGAGCCAGCCAGCTCAGGAGCCTAAAAATTTCAGAATGTTTGGGAGCAAAGCAGGGGAGGGGGAGAGATTAAAAAAAAAAAAAAAAAAGATAAGGGGCAGCTGGGTAGCTCAGTGGAGTGAGAGTCAGGCCTAGAGACAGGAGGCCCTAGGTTCAAATCCGGCCTCAGCCACTTCCCAGCTGTGTGACCCTGGGCAAGTCACTTGACCCCCATTGCCCACCCTTACCACTCTTCCACCTATGAGACAATACACCGAAGTTAAGGGTTTAATAAAAAAAAAAAATGAAAGTCCCAAAGGCCAAAAACAGATTCTTTGAATCATTTATACAAGAGAAACCTAGAACTGATGCCAGGGCAGTGAGGCCTAAGGCCAAGGTCTGCTTTATCTGGCCTTTAAAGTTATCTTTTGCTGGTGGCCAGGTTTTCATAAATATTACCCAAGCTCAGAACTGGCCCAAACAAAATCATCATCCAGATAAAGGATATTTTATTTTGTTGTTGTTGAGGAGTGAAGAGTGCTGGGAGAGGACACAAGAGAGCAGAATACAATTAGCTACTTTCTGTGTTTGAAAAGCTATTCTGTTCTCTTCTGTTCACATTTGCTTT
>NW_025350979.1:0-5241 GCF_016433145.1 Gracilinanus agilis
AAGGAAGGAAGGAAGGAAGGAAGGAAGGAAGAAGAAAAAAGGAAAAAGGAAAAAGAAAGAAAGAGGAGCAGGTGGAGGAGAACAAGAACAAGAAGATGACAGGGAAGGCATACCAGTGTTGAATGCTGCTATCTTGAATCATGATCAGTTGAAGCCATGTCTGGCTCACTTAAATAATGACCTGCCTTTACAAAATTTGTTGTTTGTTTATATGTACCTACTTTCTATGCTGTGGAACATGGCGAAATTATCCACTATCCACTTTCCTCTGCTTCAAAGTTACCTGACCAAATAGAGTTTCTTGCATTATGTATTTTTCTTACTTTGTTGTTTTTGTTCAATCATTTCAGTCATGTCTGACTCTTCATGACACTGTTCAAAATTTTTCTTGACAAATAATCTAGAGTGGTTTGCCATTTCCTTCTCTAATTCATTTTACAAATGAGGAAACTGAGGCAAATGGGGTTCAGTGACTTGCTCATGGTCACATAGCTAGTTAAGTGTCTGCGACCAGATTTGATCACAGGTCTTCTTGAATCCAGGCTTTGTGGTCTTTTCACTGAACCACCTACCTATCTTTTTTTAACTATTTGTACTTTAATAAGGGATTTTACCTGGTTTTTGTTGACTTCCAACAATTGTTTTTGGTAAAAGATTGGCCCACAAAAGGGAGGGATAATCAAAAGAGAATTTACAATCAATACAACAAATCCTATTTAAAATCTCCACAATGGTGGCATAACAAGGGGCTTCAGTGAGGTAAAATGATTTACTCAGGGTCATATGGCCAGCAAGTAGCAGGTAAAATTTAAACCCAGGTACTCCTAATTCTAACTCTAGCACTCTAGCCAAAATAGCAGGCTGTCTCTATACTAGAACAAAGAGATAAATAAATGAACATCCCCTTCTTCATCACCCCATTCAATTTAATAAACCGTAAGAGTGTCATTTTGCTTACCCATTGTCTCATCTTCTCTTTCCTGCTAGCTCTGCTCAATAACTTAGAGCAGATTCTAACTGATTGAATGGAAAGTTCTATTTAATTGGTAAATCAATGAGCAGGAATGGGGCACCAAGGTCACATAGACTGTATCATCCTGACCAATCTAACTCACTTGCCCTTTCCATGGGTTCTTCATCATCATATCAAACTTGCCAATTCCTCAGCAGTCTTAATTACAGACACAGCCATTTGTCTTCAAGTATCACACACAATGGTGAAATCCATGCATCGATAAATGCAGCTCAAAAGCTGTTTTCCACACTGCTGAAGAGTTAATTGCTTCCTCGCTAGAGCAAATGTGACCATTTTTTTCTATTTTTTTTTTCACTTGAGGGAAGATTTTCAAGGTTGTCCATGTGGCCTATTCAAAAAAACAGAAGAAAGGAAACATGCCCAAAGGAATCTACCCTCAAAGACCAAGCGTTCATGTCCAAAGTTAAAAAAAAAAAAAAAAAAGGGTAAGTGTGGGGGAGAATGGAATCTGCTTTTACTTTCATTTAGCTTGGAGACCAGGCAGAAGAGATAATCACTTCAGTTTTGTTTGCTGTTGGCCACAGAAGCCTATCCTTTATGTAACAACCATTAAAATTTACAAAGGAAATATTGCAGAAATCATAGCAATAGTCAAGCAACAATATCTTGGCTACTTCTCTTTGCTAAACCAGCAGAAATCATCATCATCATTATGATCTTCCTCATTAGAAAAAGAAAGAAATTTATAAGTTGTCCCACCCAGTCCACCTATTTCCTGATGAGGAAACCGAAGTTAATAGCCTGCCTAAACAGGAGGAACTGAAGGGAACAAGTATATATGGAGTATCTACTCTGTCCTAGGCACTGTGCTAAGTGCTTTACAGATATCTCATTTAATCCTTACAACCCAGTAAATGAAGTGCTATGTTCCCCATTTTACAGTTGAGGAAACTGAGGCAGAAAGTGGTTAAGTGGCTCAGTCCAGGATCCCACAGTTGATATGTGTCTGAGGTCCCATTTGAATTCAGGTCTTCAGGGCTCCAGGATCCACAGCACCACCTAGCTGATTTTACAGTCAAACAGTTATTATTTTATTTTATTTTTTTATTTTATTTAATTCATTGATTTAGAATATTTTTCCATGGTTACAAGATTCGTGTTCTTTCCTTCCCCTCCTCCCACCCCCTCCTATAGCCAACAAGCAATTCCACTGAGTTTTACGTATGTCATTGATCAAGACCTATTTCCATATTATTAATATTTGCACTAGAGTGATTGAGTCAAACAGATATTAAATTGACTACAATTCAAAACATGAGACATGTCTAAGTTATAGATGATTGACCTGTTGTTCTCACACTGACAAAATATCCCTTGGCTACATATATATATGTATATATATATATACATATATATAAAATATCCCTATAAACAAAGTGTCATGTTTTCATTGTCTCATATGCTCTAAATTGTCTCATTCCATGCTCTTTGGGAAGACAAGAAAGGTATTTTTGTCCCCATTTCATAGATGAGAAAATGAAGCTCAAAGAAATTAAGAGACTTGTCCAAAATCATGCAGAATGATTTCAACATATCATAAGATAATAAATCTTAAGGTGATCAGGGCCTTACAGGTCATCTAGTCTTTTGTTATTATTGTCTTTTTTAGTTGTGTGACTCTTTGTGACCCCCATTTGGTGTTTCTTGGCAGAAATACAGGAGTGGTTGCCATTTCCTTCTCCAGCTCATTTTATGGATGAGGAACCTAAGGCAAACAGGCTTAAGTGACTTGCCCAGGATCACAAAGTGTAATGATCCTGAGGCACTGCCTGGGAGCTCTGTAGATAATTATTGTACCACCCAGGAATCTTACAGATAGAGGTGGGAACTGATAGGAGGTCACTCATTGCATTCTGTGTTCCAATCCAAGTAACTAGCACTCATGTCCGGCCAACATGGCTTCCTGCAAAGTCCTTACAAAAGCTAGTAGGTATCTGAGGCCAACTTTGAACTCAGAAGATGAATCTTTCTTCCTCTAGGTCTGGCACTCTACTTACTGTACCACTTAGCTACCCATCTAGTCCAACCCCCTAATTTTACAGATGAAGAAACTGAAGTCTAGAGATATGTGACTTGTCCAAGAGCACACAATGGCAGAACAGGAATTTAAATTCAGGCCCTCTGATGAAAACCCAACATTTATTCTACTGAATGCTGCCTTTCAGGCTTATATGTCACTATTTAAATTCTTCAAGTTGTAAGAAGTTCTACCTATCTTCTGTTTCCATCATAATTTTCATGCCAAACTTCTTGTGATTAATTATTTTCATACAAGGAGCAGTTATCTGGATTGCTCTAACACCTTGGGCATCTCCTGAAAATTATCTCTCCCTTGAATTGCTAAACCACATGTAATCAAATCCCACTCTCATAAATATTTGATTTAACAGAAAACAATTGCTATCCCTCTTGGTTAACTGTATTTCTTCCAACTTATCTTTGGCTTCCTTCATTATCTGTTATCATGTAGGGAATCCATTCCTCTCTTCTTTCTGTTATCACATCAGCATTGTATTTTATGAACTGACATCTAGGTATCTATTTCCTGACATCTGAAAGGATCTTAACTTGGTAAACAACTCTCCCAGATTCATTAAAAGTTTTGTACTCATAACAATTCTAGAAAAACTTTCTAGTTGTTCCAACACGTTTGGGGTTTTATGAAAGTGTCAGTTTGGTGCATCTATCTATTTCTATCCTTTATGCAAGGAAAATTAAAATCATCTCTATATCCCCAGGCTTTGCTGAAAGGGGAGATTTCCCAAGATTTCTAGGTGCATCTCCATTGTAAGAAATGAGAGTAAAACTCCCTGGAAGAGTGGCAAGTCAGGTTTAATCTCAGAGGCATGCAATACCATTTTCAATGTGGACAATCCATTGGGTCTTGTCCACAGAATTCTGTTCTGAGTCTTATTCACAGAAAAAAATAATATGTGAAAGCAGAATACAAATGACAGAAGGAAGGTATTTGACAATGTGAAAAGAAGGGAAAAAACCCTATAGCTGATAAACTGAGAAGCTAGCCTCTAAAATTCACATCTGACTGGGTCGCCCATCTCTATATGGTAAACTCCAAGGGTTCCTGAATACCTCTAAAATGAGATAGAAAATCTTCTGTTTGGCATTTAAAGTCCTTCCAAACTTGACCCCATATGACTCCTTTGTATATTTTCCTTTTACACACTCTACAGTATAGGTGTATTGGTCTACCTGCTGTTCCTTAAGTAGAAAACTCTAATTCTCATTTGCTTTTATATTTATTGGCTATTCCTGGTATCTGGAATGCTAACCCTCCTCCCCTTTACCTCCTAACTTCCTTGACTTCTTTCAAGATTCAGGTCAAAACCACCTTCTACAGGCAGTTTTTCTTATCCTCCTCTACATACCATCCACCTACTTCCAGAAAGTGACTTGCCTTGAGATGGTCTGCAATTCAGCCTGCATATATTTGGAATGTATTTGTTAGTTCTGTTAGAATGTTCTGTTAGAGCTCCTTTAGGGAAGAGACTATTTTTTGCCCTTTTTTTATCCCTAGTGTTGATTGAGGTATATGGGGTATTCGGGGAGGATTCCCACCTCTGGTGTGAGGGCTCATTGAGCCCTTTCCAGGGCTGCTCATCCACCTTTGATATCCCTCTGCCACCCCACTCTCATCTGTGACTCCAAGGAGCTGTAGCATTCTCAGCAGCCATAACTCAAAAAAATATCTCAACAAATGAGTTAAAACAGGTTGTGGATAACTGACACATCTCAAACCCATTGATGAATTAGGGTGAATGTTGACTCCAAGTATGTGAAGATTTACTCCTGAGGAATAAGCTAACAAGAACAATTTATTCCAAAGGCTGTGAAGATAGCTAAACCCAGGCACTGTGGAATGCTAAGAGCTTGTCCAGACATCGAAAATACCAACCTGGACCATTGATAGTCTTCCTGTCACTGGACTTCAATGACTCTGGGTGATAGAGTAAAGCTGAAGACTTTGTGCAACTCTGCCTTACTTAAAACCAAGTCAAGGCATCACCCCATTGATATCATTAGTTCTCCATGGAAACAAAGGATGAACAACAGGTGCTTAGCACAATGGCTGGGACCTACAAAGTGTTTAATAAATATTTGTTAACTTATTGACTAGCTGATTTGCAGGAGGAAGATGTGGAATTTAACATAGTTCCTGGTGTATCCTAAATGCTTATTGAATGAAT
>NW_025350980.1:0-9110 GCF_016433145.1 Gracilinanus agilis
TCCTCCTCCTCATCCTTCTTTTTCTTCTTCTCTTTTTCTTTCTCTTAACTGAATGAATATTCTGAGATCAAATTAGATTAATATTTGTAAAGCACTTAACACAGTGTTTGATATATTATAGATGCTATATAAATACTGTTATTATTATTATGTGGAATTGTCCAGGTAACTTGTGGAGTTCTGAAGAACCAGGGGTCTGTATCATCAGTGGTCTCAACAGAGATCATAGTTGGATGGTGGCAGCAGCTCTAGTGCCCACTGGCATAACAGTGGCCAATGGCAGGGGGAATGCCTGCACCAGGAGCAGAGGGACACATTGAGGACAAATGGTCACAGATTAGAGTTAACAAAATTACTCTCAAATTTTGAAAAGACTAAAGCTCTGGACCTGAGACCTGAATTCAAATCCAGCCTTAGACATTTACTAGATGACCTTGGGTACATCACTTACCTCAGTTTCTTTATCTATAAAATGAGGATCATAATGGCACCTACCTCCAAAGGTTGTTGTGAGGATACCTTAAAGCATTTCATATATATATAAAAAAAAATATATATATATACACACACACACACATACATATATCCCCCCACTATATATATGTATATACAATATATTAGGACATTATATGAATTCAACACACATAAATTCAGGTATATATGATTGGCAATAGAAAAAATAAAGGCAGAAAAATATATAAAATAAAAAATTTTAATTGTGGACTGAATCTCTTCTGTTTTCCAGGCAAAATAAAATCTTGAGCTCAATCATACTCATTCTTTGAGAAATGTTAATATGTTATTACATTGTTTTGAACCAAACATTATCTCCTCCATCAGAAGCAATGTCTTGCTTCTAACAAGTCTTGTCCTCTTCAAAGCAGTGCTTCTCTTTGCTATTTAGTTATTAATAATTGCCCTAAAGTATAGGAATAGTGATGCTGGTAGTTCTGATAAGTCCAAGATAAGTTATAAAGTACCTAGTTATGTTTGTATAAGAAATACTTATTAAATAATGGGGTTTCAACTTATGTAAAGGGTCTTAGAACACATTGGCCATAAAAAATGAGATCCTAGTATGTGTGTGTATGTATATATGCTATATGCTATTATTCTTTGAAGAAAAAATTAGAAGCTTAATTAAATTCTTGAAAGTTCATCAGGAAACAGATGGATAAGCAGATATGAATGTAAGAGAAATGCCTGTAGATGAAGGCAGAATCCCACGTTGAGTGAGGATCACTTATCCCAAACTTAAAATAGGTATATTGAATAAAAGGGGTGACTGGACGCTGCCCTTATCAGACCAAATCTAGAATATTGTGTTCACTTCCAGGATCTACATTTCAGGAAGTCTTATGGATAATCTGGGTCCAACCAGAAGAGGATGGCAAGGATGGTGAGGTGACTGGAGATTATGTAGAAGAGGTAGTTCTTTACATAAACGAGGGGGGATATAAGCATCCTGCAGGTAGGAACCATATTTCATTTTTCTTTGTGTCCCCAGCATTTAACACAGTTCCTGTCACATACTAAGCACTTAATAAGTACTTGTCAACTGACTGGCTGACTGAGAAGGGATTTTGGGGCTAGAGGAACAACAAGATTTGTCTTCTGGATTTTGAAGGATCATGTGGAAATGGGATTAGACTCGTACGTGTGTGCCAGAAGGTCCAACTAGGAACAAAAGACAGAATTTACAAGGGGACAGTTTAAAACTTGATACAAGGAAAAACTTGCTAATCATGGGAGCTGTCTAAAAGCTGAATGTGCCACCTAACAAGGCAGTGAGTTTCCCTTTATTGGAAGTATTCAAGCCTGGTGCAGGAAGATCTCTTGTTGGGGACATTGTAGAGGGTATTGGTAGGCTTAGATGTCCACTGCGGGCCCTTGTAAGTCTGAGATTCCCTGGTGATAGAATGGAGAACACAGAATAGTTTGTTAGAGCTAGAAGCAATCTTAGAACATAGTGAATTAGAGCAGATCATAGATTAGGGAGACGTTTTGTGATTACCTACTTATTCATTCATTGATTTAGAGCTGGAAGGGACCTCAAAGGTAGTATAATCTCCCTCCTTTTCACAGATGACAAAACTGGGGCCCAGGGAGCTTAAATGATTGTCCAAAGTCACTTACTGTGTTATTCAAATCTTATCCTCAGAGCCTGAGACATTCTATTATACCAGCAAAAAGCTAAAATTTATCTCACAGATGGAGACATTTGCAGAAAAAAGTCAGTAGTGAGGTGATCGGCCTGAGCCTAGCCATCTGTCAAATCCTTTGGTCCTAGATTTGCTGATTGGGAACCTTAATAGGTCAGCTCTTGTTAATGATTGCAGCCTACAGATGAGATGACTCTTTTGGCAACATGTTTTGCTTCCTAGAAGTTAGTAGGAATGGGAAGTAAAACAAAAAATGAAAACTTATTTTCTATTCCCAGAGGGATATATTCCCATCTCTCATGTTCCCTATTGGTTCTTGGGCTCTCCAGCAGAATTTGCATAGAATAAATATTTAGTAAATGTATTTTTAGTTTCTACATGAATGTACCCCTGACCTTTTTTTTAAAAGATGGTGTTAACTTGTGAGTTATTTCTAGTAGCAAACATTTATATAGTGTTTTAAAGTTTGCAAAGCACTTCACAAATATCTCACAACAACCTTGGGAGGAAGGTGCTATTAATATCCCCATTTTATGGATGAGGAAACTGAAGTAGATTGAGAATAAGTGACTTGCCTAGGTTCACATAGCCACTGTTGGTGTCAGAAGCAACATTTGAATTCAGGTCTTCCTGACTACAGATCTAATAATTTTGCCACTGCCCCACTTTTGGAAATACAAGATACCTCCCAAATCTACTGCTTCACTGGAGGTGTGCTCCTTACTGATACAAATGGTATTCCCTCCTTGTACTAATAATAGAAGGTCATCTTGAATTGTTTGTGGACTGGAGAAAAATTCCTAATCTGTTGGTCAACATTTTGGTGATACAGCTTTTCATTGGGTAGGTCTATCCTCAGATAACAAGCAAACAATTTGTCATTGGGCTTGTAAGTAAACACCTTCTTTTCCTAGGAATAGTACAGATTATGTAGAGAGACTTCTGTGTGGTTCATTGGTAAAGGGAACTCTTTGAGGGAGAAGCTCCTTTTGGGGGGTATATTTAATAGAGCAGCAGATCGGAGTCTGAAATCAGGAAAACCTGAATTCAAATGTGACCTCAGACACTTGCTAGTTTGCTGAGCAAATACTTTAACTTTTTGTAAGGGAATTCATGAATCTTCAAGTGCTATATAAATGTCAGTATTCTTATTTAGTAATTATCAAGTGCAGATTGTAACCTCCCTTGCTACTTTTAGTTTTAGAGTATTATCTAAGAGTCCTGAGAAGATATGTGATTTGCCCAGAGTTACTACACAGTTGGTATGTGTCACAGGTGGGTCTTGAACCAATGTTTCCTTGGTTCCAAGGCCAAGTTTTATCCATCATGCCTCACTGCCTCTCTTCAATAAGCACTTAACAATGATTTTCTGACGTTCAATAATGTATTCTGCTAGCCTCCACCTCCGTGAAGCCAGGGTTATCAACTCTTAGAAGAGTATTTGGAGGAGGACATCAGTGGAAACATGTTTTCCAATTGGGATCATTCCTACCATTATTTGGATCTTTTTCTTGGTTGTGGATTCTCTGGATTCTCTGGATTCTTAAAGCTTTGCTCCTTTAAGAAGTAGAAGGGAGGTAGGCTAGCATGTGCCTAGACAGAGTAAGAAGGACACTCTATGAGGATCCCTATGAAATATGGCACATGATCATTCAGGGCAGACTTGCTGGCTTCTTGTCATCTAGTTCTGTGTCCTGACTGATCTCTTATGGCGTCTCCTTCTCCCTCTCTTTCTCTCTCCCTCTCCATTCCTCCCCTTTCCTCTTCCCATTTTCCCTTCTCTCTCTTGCTTTCTGGTCTGACTTTTGGTTGAGACTTTACCCACTGCATAGCTTCTCTCTGCTCTTGGTCCACACTCCCTTGATGAGGATAATGACCTCCTATTTTCTGGCACCTCTATGGCACCATTTACTTAGCCACTGCTGGCTGGCCAAAGGTAACATATCTATACTATCCACGTCACACAGTATCACCTGATATTTAGCTGGAACAGTATAAAGGTGGTGTCAATTCTGTTATTTGGAGGAAGGGGATAAGCTATAGGAGACTTTTCTGCATTCGGCTCTCAAGAGCATATTATTCACTTATTCAGTAAACATTTGTTAAGCGTCTACTATGTGCCCAGGCACTGTGCTAAGCGCTTGGGATATAAAAAGAGGCAAAAGACAGTTATTACTTCAAATCTACCTGAAATACTTTCCAGTTGCGTGAATCTGGGCAAGCCACTTGATCCCCACATTTTCTAGCCATTACCATTTCTTCTTCCTTGGAACCAATCCTTTAGTATTGATTTCAAGACAGAAGGGAAGGGTTTAAGGTAAATAAATAAATGTGTGTCAAGAGGAGCAAATCTGGTTTCAGATACTTCCTAGCTGTGTGACCTTGGGCAAGTCACTTGATCCCCATTGCCTAGTCCTTACTGTTCTTTTGTCTTAGAACCAATACATTGTAAGGGTATTTTTTTTAAGATAGTGCTCTCAAGTAGTTCACAATCTAATGGGGGAAGACAACAAGCAAACAAATACTTACAGACAAGCTATCTATAAGATAAATAAGAAATAGTTAAAGGAAGGAAGGCACAAGAATTAAGAGGGATTGGAGAAGGCTTTGAAGGTGGGATTTTAGCTGGGACTTGAAGAAGCCAGAGAAGGCAGTAGGTAGAGATGAGAAGCAAGACTTGGAGCAGGAGGATTCTAGAGGCTGTCTGATCATAGGATCATAGATAGAGAGATGGAAGGGACTTCAGAGACTCATTCAGAGATGAAGAAACTAAGGCCCCGTGAGACTTAGTGACTTGTCCCAAATCAAATAAATTGTAAGCATTAGACATGGGATTAGAATTCTGGTCAAGTGACAATAGAGCTGGGGCTTTCTCCACTGTACTACACAGGACCACATTGTAAAGCAAATGGTGTTTTCCTCTAGGTAGTGTCAGGTTTGCTGTAGATTGTTCTCTTATTAAATAAAGACTAGTGGAAGATTCAATTGAAACAAACAACATGTACTTCACTGGATTGATGTTATTGTGTGGGTCCAGACTCCTCTGAATTAATTATTATAAAACTATTTGAATTAATCATCATAGGGCCATTAGAAGAGGAAGAGACCTCAGAACATAAGATTGGGAAACAGCTCAGAAGAGCAGAGCTGGAAGGGACCTTAGACCATGGAATATTGAATGTTAGAGCTAGAAGATACCTGAGATCGTATTATTGATGGTGATGGAAAGGAGATTAGAAATCATTTTGACTAACCGCCTAGTTTTATAGAGTACTCTATGGTTCCACTCTGCAAACAATACAACATAATTTGCCAGGCTTTATATTTGCTTAGGAAAATCAAAAAAGACCTGATCCTTTAAATGGTGCTCCACTGGATATCCACACGGTATCCAAGACTGCATCTGCCTTGACCTCCTGGTCCCAAGAGATGAATATATTCTCAGTTTATTTCAGAAGCTCCAAGGGAGTCAGATTCTATAGTAACAAATGTATTTTACTTTTGTTTTGATAGAATACATAGCAATATTTCAAGAAGAGATTTAAAAAAAATTCAAGGACATCTTGAATTATTTTTGGAGATTGGCTAGCTCAGTAGGCTGTAGTCAACAAATGACTGCTGACTCTTAAGCGATTTATTTTTGTATATTTGGCTGGGTTCTGTGTCTTTCCTTTAGTTCAGATAGAGTGGATTTATTTTCAAGTTAAGGCTAATATTTATGTTCTGGTCCTGAAGTCTGGACAAAGAAGTGCATGAAATGGTAGTTGATAAGCATAAATCCTAGACCAACTTGACAGTAATTATTTTTGTCATTCTTTTCAATTTCTCTCATGTGGAAGTTTAATCAATAGAAACCTACTTGGTCTGCATGTTGCTATGCCTTTAAGGATGTGGCTACATGAGATGACAGTGCTGGATTGAGACTTATTAGCTTAATGACTCTGGGGAAGTGACTTAATCCCTTTGGGTTTCTTTATCTCTAAAATGAGGGGATTAGATGACCTTTAAGATCCCTTTTAAAGTTAAGATTCTATGTTTTATTTTTTTTAACATTCTATAATTCAAGGTTCTTTTTCATTTTTATATTCTCTTTTAAGGTTCCTTCCAGCTCTAACATTCTAAGGTCTTTCAATCCAGATATTTTAAGCCATTAACTTGTATTTCTGATTTTACCTGTTTGCCTGGGTTTCTGGAGCTGGTTTTGCCAATTTCTAGTCTCATCCTCAAGACTGTTAGGTTTTGCAATTTCTGTTTAAATGGCCCCCTGTGTAAACCAGATCACATGGGGACTTTTGGACTTGATCAGATCTGGTCACTGTTTAAAAAACGATTTCATTCACTTATTTATTTATCTATCCATCTTTTCATCTATTTGTTTATTTATTTATTTATTTATTCATTAATTTTTTTGTTTATTCATCCATCCATTTATCCACTTATTTATCTGTTCATTTATTTGTTCCGCTTAAAATGTTTTATTTATTTATTTGCCAATTCATTCATCCATTTACTTACCTATTTATTTATTTATTTGTTTGTTTGTTTATTTATTTGTTCATTCATTCATTTATTCATTTAAAACCCTTACCTTCCTTCTTGGAGGCAATACTATGTACTGACTCCAAGGCAGAAGAGTGGTAAGAACTAGGCAATGGGGGTTAAGTGACTTGCCCAGGGCCACACAGCTAGAAGTGACTTGCCCAGGGCCACAGGGCTAGGAAGTGTCTGAGGTCAGATTTGAACCTAGGACCTCCCTTCTCTAGGCCTGGCTCTCAATCCACTGAGCCACTGAGCTGTCCCCTAATAACAACTTTAGAATTCTCCTCTGAAAACCATTTTTCATGCAAGTCAAAGGGAAAGGGGGATGGAAGGGAGTTAGGACCCATTTCTGTTTCTTAGCACACTTAGTGCAGGGGTTTTTAAATTGGGATTCATTAAAATTTGGCTTGTTTTAAAATATTTTTAATAACATTTCAGGGTAATTGTTTCCCATTATAATCCTATGAATTTTATTTTAAACACTTAAAAAACATGATTGTGAGGAGTTGATATGATAGGCTTTAGCAGCTTACCAAAGGGGCCCATGACACAAAAATAGATAAAGGACCCTTGATCTAGTGTCTGATTCTCATTAGGTCTGACTTTCTTTATTTTTAGACCTTGAGCAGTATTTGGTTCTGGTGGTGAGAGCAATCATGCCTAGGCAGAACAACAATGAAGTAGGCTAATGGAATGATAGTTTGCACAAATACAAATCTAATTTTAAGAATGAAAGTGATTGTAATTCTTTAGTACTCTGCTGTATTTAGGCCACACCTGGAACACTGTTACTTTCAGGATCACAGAGAATCTCAGAAGTGGAAGGTTATCTTTCTTTTTCTATTTTTTTAATCTGAAAAAATTTATTTAATTAATTAAGGATATTTTTCCATGGAGCCAATGAGCAATTCCACTGGGTTTTACATGTGTCATTGATAAAGGAAGGTCATCTTTTTTAGTGATATTTCTACGTCTCTTGAAAATTAGTTATTCAAACTTCTGTTGTTTCTCCCATTAGGACTGGAAGCTTTTTGAGGGCAGGAACACTGCATTTTCCTTTGTATTGTGTCCTTGGTACCTTAGCACAGTATTTGGCACATAGTAAGTACCTTAATGCTTTTTCCATCATCATCCTCTGCCTGAAAATCTCTTGCAATGGGAAATTTACTATTTGTTGAAGCAACTTTCCCCTCAACAGAGTGAGCAGCCTGCTCAAAAGACCCCTGACCTCCCGGAAGGACGTGGAGACTTCTTGAACCAGGCTAGGATCACTTAAGGATAATTAAGGTCTCCTAGAACAAACCCTGGCCCTCCAGAGTCCACTGGCTCAAGGATGACTGGAGACCAAATAGCCTCTAGGAACCACTTTCCAGTAGGGCTCTTCTATCTCCTCTCTCCCTTCCACTCTGTCATTGACTCCCATATCATAGCTGTGTTATCTGAGAAATGTTATTTAAGAAATGAAGGGAAGCATGATTGTTATGGGTGGCTCTAAAGAGCAGACCTAGGACCAAAAGGAGGAAGTTCATGAGACAATAGCTAGTATTAGTAATAGCTAGCATTTCTACAGAGTTTTAAGGCTTGCAAGTTGCTTGTGTGATCTCATTTAATCTTCACATTAACCATGAGAGGTTGATGTTATTATCGTCTCTATTTTATAGAAGAGGAAACAAGCAGAGAGTAGCTAAGGGATTTGATCAGGGTCACATAACTAGCAAGTGACTGTGGTAGGATTCAAATTCAGGTCTTTCTGACTTCAGTCTGATACTGTATTTCTCCATCTAGCTGTCCATCATACATCATTTTCTGACTCCAAGCCCCTTGCTCTCTCTGTGGTGTCACCTACTTTCCTATTATAAATTTAAAGCTGGAAGGGACCCGAGGGACCATCTAGTCCTACCTTATTATTATTTTATAAATGAAAAAAGTGAAACCCAGAGGAATATAGCCATTTACCAATGTCATGGAGTTATTGTACATCAATCTGGGCTGCAGACCTGGTTCTTCTGTTTTTAAATCCAGCACTTTCCAATGTACCACACTATCTCTCCAGCGGGGAGGCAGATTGTTGGTTCAGTGTAAGAGAGGACTTTTTTTAATAACCAGAACTATATAAAAATGGCATAGATTACATGGTTAAGATAGGGAGCTTTTTCTTGGCCTTGGAAATATTCAGGGATGACTACTTTTCAGGGATGCAAGGGAAGGAAAGCCCACAGCAGGAGAAAGATAAAACTAAATGAAGTTTAATTTTTCTTCTAACTCTGAGGCATGGTAGCTTACTTCTTAGATGCTACACTTTGGCAGTTCAGGGCCTGCCATATTGCATTATCCCTCATATTCTTTCCATTTGGTTTCCTCTGTTTATAAGTATCTCTCCTTCCTTCCTTCCTTCCTTCCTTCCTTCCT
>NW_025350981.1:0-2982 GCF_016433145.1 Gracilinanus agilis
GTTAAGGGGGGAGGGACTGAGGAGGGAAGGAACAAAGGACCAGAAGGAGAAGGAAGGAAAGGAGGGAGAGAAAAAGGGGGGAGGGAGGAAGGAAAAAAAGGAAGGAAGTAATGGAGGAAGGAAAGGAGTGAGAAAAGAAAGAAGGGGAGTGGAAAAGTAGAAAGGGGAGGAAGGAGAGAAGGAAGGGAGGAAGAAAAGGAAATGAAGGAAGGAAAGAAGAGAAGGGAGGAAGAGAGGAAGGAACAAGGGAGGAAGAAAACACTTATTAAATGCCCATTATGTTCTAGGAAATTGAGGCAAAGATTAAAGTGATTTGCCCAGGGTTACACATGTAGTTAAGTGTCTAAGGCTTGGGTTTTCCTGACTCTGAATCAGCATTCTCTTTCTTGCACTACCTAGAGTGTAATGGAATATCATTATATGATAAATGATAAAAGGAATTGTTTCAGAGAAAATTGAGATAATCTATATGAACTGAAAGAGAGTGAAGTGAGTAGAAGCAGAAGAAAAAAAGTATATGATAACAACACTAAAAACAACCTTGAAAGACTTTAGAAATTTGATCACTGGTAGAAGCCAAAATTTCAGAAGACTAAAGATGAAACATGCTATTTGATTCCTGATAGAGAGGTGGTAGACTTAAAATGCAAAATAAGACCTTTTTTTTTAACATTGAAAAAGAGGGAATTTGCTTTGCTTGACTGTGGATATTTGTTATGAGGGTCATATTTTTCTTTTTTTTGTTATTTTTAGTTTAATGGAAATAGGGGAAGGGAAGTGAGAGCAAGAGAGAATAAATACTTGTTAATTAATACAGAAAAAATAATTATTAAAAAAAACAACACATACTGGCTATTATGCTTAGGCTGACAGAAAAATGAGCAAACCCATCCACCATTCTTGTGTTTATTGTTGATTTAATTAAGACCTCCTGCCATCCTTAGAACACTTATATGGGCTCCTGACTGTTAATGGCAAAACCTATGAAATTCAATTTCAGTTCCATTTTCTAGGAGCTAAAACCAAGCATAAACTTTGCCATAAAGAATGGATTTGAGGAATAGAAAAATACTCAAAGTTTCAAGAATTTGCAAATTTTCACTCTTATTGTTAATCTTGGTCTAGCTATAGCATATTAATAAAAGTCAACAAGCATTTATTATGTACTTAGTATATTCCAAGCACTGTGGTAAGCACTGAGGACACAAAGAGTGACAAAAGCATGGTCCTTGACATCTCGAAGCTCACACTCTAATAGAGGAAATACCATACCAACAACTATATACATAAAGATGGAGACAGAATAGATGAAAGACAATCTCTTGAGGAAGGCACATTTGGGGATGGGAGTGGGGGTTGTGGTGCAGTACACTATCAAAGGCTTCCTGCAGAAGGTTGAGTTTGAGATGAGGATGAAGACAGTCAGGGAAGCAAAGATAAGGAAGAACATTCAGGTGTGAGGACAGACAGTTGAAAATCAAGTGAGTCTGATGATAAGAGGGTTGTGTTTGAAGAATACTGAGGCTAGTATGATTGAAGAGTTCAGAAGGACACCAAAGTTGAGAGACTGGGTGATTGAAAGAAAAGTGGTACCCTTGACCATAATAGGAAAGTTGGGAAGAAGGGTATATATAAAATCAATGAATTCTGCTTTGGATATGGAAGTTTAAGATGACTGTCGAACATACAATTGCTACTGGGGGACTATAGTGATTTGGGCTGGATTTATAGATCTGCATAGAACTAATAAATAAACCCATGCAGCTGGTGAAATCTCTCAATGAAATAGTAAAAAAGGAGAAAATAAATGAGCCCCAGCAGAGAACTTTGGAGGATATATATGGTTTCTTGTTGTTTGGTCATTTTAGTCATGTATGACTCTCTGTGACCCCATTTAGGGTCTTCTCGGATGAAGCACTGTAGTAGTTTTCCATTTCCTCCTCCAGCTTATTTTACAGAGGAGAAACTGAGGCAATTTTACAGAGGAGAAACTGAGGCAAACAGGTCACAGCTAGTAAGTGTATGAAACCAGATATGAACTCAGGAAGATAAGTCTTCCTGACTCTAGGCCTGATGCTCTATCCACTGAGTCAAATATATATATATATATGTGTGTATATATATATATATATAACAAAAAAGTTAGTGGACAGAAAAAAAAGCAATGGAAGGAAGGAAAGGATGGAAGAAATGAAAGGATAAAGGGAGAAAGTTAGTGGACAGAAAAAAAAGCAATGTTAAAATCTTGAAAGGATATAATATGAAGAAAGTGATTGGTGGTGTTGCAGAAACATTAAGGATAAGGATTGAGAAAAGGTCATTAAGTCTGACAATAAAGATGATTTTTAGTTGTTAAGGTTTAGTTGATAGATTTTAGTTGATAAGTTTAGTTGAAAGGTTTCAACTGAATAATGAGGTTGTAAGACATTGCAGAGAAAAACATGGGTCAGGAGAAGACAAAGAATTATTGATTCTATAGATGTGTCAGTTCTCTGTATTATGATCTTTTCTTCAAGAAGAAAATCACAAGGTTTTGGAGATGATAAGCACCAAATAACAGCACAAAAATGAAAACAAATACGTCTTTTCTAACAAGGTATTTTCCCTATATATTAAGGCTATAGGAAATTTCTTTATAGATGTAACAATACAGATAATTTAATTCAATAATGTTCCAACTATTAACATCAAATGAGAAGAAATGAAACAGGGAAACATATGCCCTTGAAAGATGTTTGCCTCTATGGTGGAGGATGTTTAGCACAAAGTTCAAAAGCAAGAGAGATCCTTCAGATATAGCTGTTTATGAATTATACTGAGCTGTTTATATCAAGCCAAAGAAAGGAGGAGGAGGAAGAAGAAGAAAGAGAAGGAGAAGAAGAAGGAGAAGGAGAAGAAGGAGGAGGAGGAGAAGAAGAAGGAGGAGGAGGAGGAAAAGGAGGAGGAGAAGAGGAGAAGGAGGAGGAAGAGGAGGAGGAGGAG
>NW_025350982.1:0-1390 GCF_016433145.1 Gracilinanus agilis
AGAGAGAGAGAGAGAGAGAGAGAGAGAGAGAGAGAGAGAGACTGGCAATTCTTCCGGGAGAAGTTGCATTTGTGGACCTGAGAAAATAGGAACAGAACACAGATTTTGAGCTGGAAAGGATATTGTTAGTCATAGTTCAATCTCCCTCATTTAAAAAGGAGAAAATGGAAGTTCAGAGAATATTCTAAGAAAACTGAACACACATTAAGCTGCTAGTAATTTATTTAGTTTCTTGATTTTTTAAATCATATTTTATGGATGATTTCTAAAAATATTTCAATTATTTTTCAATATGACTCATCTTCCCTGCCACTGAACCTTCACTTAAAGCAAAGGAAAACAGCTAACAAAAACAATAAAAAATAATATCTTTTAACATGGACAGCATCAAGAGAAGGGAATTATCTTTGATATTCAGTTTGCTTGACCTAAAATTTGTCAGATAAATTTATTGCAATTATCTTTTGTTTGTTGTTATTTTAATTAGAATTATTATAATTAATTTGTCTTGGAATTGTATTCCCCCAAGTAGACTAAAAGTTTCTAGACCATAGAGATGGAATAGTTTCTGTCTTTATATCTGAGGACTTGGAAAACCCTCTAGCACTCAGTAGGTAATCAATAAATGCTTGTTGATTGTTCTTTCACACTGTATGTATGTTGCACCTGGTTTTGCTTATAACATTATGTACCAGTTACACAAAACTTCCCCATTTCTCTCAATTCTTCATATTCATTTTTTTTCTTTTAAAACTATGATACCTCCCACATGTACATAGGTCAAAATGTCTTCAGACTTTCTACAATCAATAGGTAAATACTGTATTTCATTCTTTTTCCCTTTCAACTTTGCAAATCCATCAATTTTCATCAATATAAATTACTTATCTACAAAAGCCATTTAAAGGATCCTTCTTTTTTAGAGTTAACAATCTGTGGTGGCAAGCATCCAACTTATAGTTAGAATTAAAAACAAAGAAATAAAAGAAACTAACATGCTTTCTCATATGAATATTTTCAAGTTGTATTGAAGTTCCATGGGAAAATACTATTTCTACTAGGCCAAGGCTGACAGATTTTTTAAATTGTCCTAATATTCCAACCTTTTCTTAAAACTGGGATTCTCATTATAAGTGATAGTCAGCAATGCACTAGGGATTAACAAAAGGTTTGGAAGTTGTTTCCATGGCGAAAACTGATATGTGAAGTAAATTACTTAGGGTACTTAGATCCTGCTCACCCTGGTGGTAGGAAATAGGAGTCAAAAAGTCACATGGTATGTTGGAAGACCAGAATCCTGGGTTCCCTGTCAGGGTGAGCATCCAGAGCAACAGTGTGGTAGACCCAGGACAATTATTAGCTCCACTCTAAATAATAATAATAATAATAA
>NW_025350983.1:0-11869 GCF_016433145.1 Gracilinanus agilis
TATATATATATATATATATATATATATATATATAAAATTTGAAGTTGATAGGTCTAAAGTTCTTTTTATTTTTCTCAAGAACTAAGTTTCTTCAAGATTTAATGCCAGCAAATTTCTGAACCTCTTATGGTTCTAGTGCACTCTATCTAAAAATCAAACCTACAACATTAAACCTAAAAATTAAACCCCAACAACTATAAAGATTGTTTTCAAGGATAGATGATGGATAGCACTTTTTCAAACTTAGACTAGATTTCTACAAGTTGAGTGAAATAAAATAAAAAACTCATAGCTGACTTCTGTGAGTTCATATTGTCAGAAATAGATGAAATATCATTCATGGAATTGAAGATGTTTTTGTTAAGCTACAAATGATCTCTGAAAAAGCACAGAGAATTAGTAAGGTATTACAGAACTAGAGAAATAGAAAATGTATTGACTTAAAAATAAGGAACAGTAGAACCTCTAAGCATGGTAGTTTTTTTAGAGTTTGTTATTGATTCCATGTAAGAATCTAGAATGTATTATAAACAGGATGGATATTGAGCTCCTAAAAAGAAAGTATTAATCACAAAAGACTATTAGGCATTCAATAATACGTTAGGATATGCCATTGTCATTTCCCTTATTAACAGGGTTGTGAGACTGGCTATGCTTATGGAAGAGGTGTCCTAAGAGCACTCTTAGGTGTATTTGGATTGACAAGACCCAAAGAATTTTCATTTCCTTTCATTAGAAGGAGGGAAATGGGGAGGAGAGTGCTTGAACTTTACTCTGATCAGTATTGGCTTAAAGAAGAAAGCACATACACATTCAGTTGGGTATAGAAATCTATCTTACCCTAAAGGAAAGTAGGAGGGGAAAGTGATTAGAGAAGCATGGAGGGGTTATAAGAAGGAGGCGAAATTGGGAGAAGCAGTGACTGAAAGGAAAACACTTGAGGATGGACAGAGTAGAAGGATAGAGAGTAAGATAAAAATGGGGAAAATAGGAATAGAAGATAATACACAATAACCATAATGGTGAATTTTTTTATAGTTTTCTCAATTAAAGACCAATTTCTCAAATGCATAGAGAAAAAATTCAATCTATAGGAAATTAAGTAATTCCTTGATTAATAAATGGTGAAAAGACATGAATGGGTAGTTTTTAGATGACAAAATCAACATAGTTCTGTGAAAAATACTCTAATTACAATTAGAGAATTACAAATTAAAACAATACTTCACATATATCAGATTGACTACTTTGAGAGAAAAGGAAATCACAAAAGTTGGAGAGGATATGAGAAAATTGACACCTTAATACACTGTTGAGATAACTGTAAACTGTAAACTGTAAACTGATTCAATCATTCTGGAGAGCAATCAGCAAAAAAACATGCTGAAAGAACTATAAAAACTATACATACCATTAGGTTTGGTTAAAAAAAGAAAGGAAAAGGGCCTAGGTACAAAAATATTTATAGCAGCTATTTTTTTATGGAGGGCTTGCCCATCAATTAGGGAATTTCTGAATAAATTATGACATATGATAATAATGGAATACTATTGTATGAGCATGATGACTAGGAAAACTTTTAGAAAAATTTGGAAAGACTTATATAAAGTGATGCAAAATGCAGTGAGTATAACCAGGAGAACATTTTTGTACACAGTAATAGCAATATTCTATGATGAACAACTGTGAATGACTTAGCTATTCTCAGCAATATGTTGATCCAAGACAATTTCAAAGTACTCATGGTGAAAAATGCTATCTGTCTCCAGAGAAAGAACTGATAAAGTCTGAAGCTAGATAAAAGCATACAATATTTCATTTCCTTACTTCATTTTTTTTGCTTCCAATTTTCTTCCACAAAAGGATTAATATGGAAAAATGTTTTGCATGATTGTACATGTAATATCTATATCAGATTGCTTAATGTTTCAGTGAGGGAGCAAGGGAGAAAACTTGGGACTCAATTTTTTTTAAATGCTAAAATTGTTTTTACATGTAATTGTGGGAAAAATAAAATGAAAATGAAAAGGAGTAATGAGGACAAGTTGCATAAAAGTAGATCATGCTTAATCTAAGAAAAAAAATTGTCCAAAAATAAAAGCTATACAAAAAGTGGAGGTGGACACTCTTCATGAGTGGTCTTTGAACACAGACCAGATGATCACTTATTAAATATGTTGCAGAAAGTATGATTATTTATATATGAATTAATTTAGATGGTCTCTGATAGCCCTTCTAATTCTGAGATTATAGGGGATTAGATGGGCAGTGGAATCTGTTACTGGAATAGAAAATCTCAAGTCCTTTTCCTGATTCCTTTGCTAAAAACATTATGTTATTCAATCTCATAATATACAGTCCTATTATCAGTCATCAAAATATTTATTTCTTTTTCTTTCCTTACATTTTGTCCTTGAAACTTTTCCCTGATATATAGTGAAAAGTTTCAAGGACAAAAGTCTCAAATATTTTTGATGACTGATAATATTAATAGGATAGTATATTATGATGCCAAGGGCTATGTGCTAAAGTTAAAGGGAAAGGACACTTTATTTTTTAAAAAAGTTATCAGAAGCAACACAAATTTAAAATTGGTACATATAAATGTGTTTATCTTGATTATATCTTGATTCGATGTCCAAAGATTTTGAAGAGTTTCAGCAACAAGGAAGATTGCACTAAAAAGATTATAATTGTTTTTCTGGTGGAGTTGTTTGGAAAGCAGTTGGTAATGACTGGCAAAGTGACAAGGGAATCTCAAACCTTTATTGTTTTCCAATTGCCTATTGAGTCCAGAAGTAGATATAGAAAGAACAGCTTTTAAGGTGACTTTATAACAGAGGTTGTCCAGTAGTTGTGACTCAGGGAGAGATAAATGCATAAACATATATAAGTATATAAATACATTCATGATCACTGCAATGCATGTATTAATTGTTTTCAACTACAACTAATAAAGCTACACAGAAGATTTATTTCCTTTATAAGAGAAGTCAATTGGGTATGACTAATATACTATTTTAAGAAAAACTTAACAAATTAAGACAATAGGAAATTTAATGAGAAACCTTTTCTGCTTTCAGTTTTGATGAATATCATTAAGCAATTTCAAAAATATTAGGGAAAATTATCTATTTCTCATAAAATAATCTTCCTGCTCTAAATTATCATGACAATACAATTTTACAATGAAGTTCATTTCCTCCATACTTGAATTCTGTTTGGAGATACAAGACCTCAGAATCACCAGAAGAGAAGTTTTTTAACCAAATATTATATTCTCATTTTTCCTTCTTTCACCAGTCACACATAACAATTATAACAGATAGGCACTATGCCCATTAAAATTGTCATCACCTTATCCAAAGGGATAAGGAGAAATAAACAGGAGAAATGAAATTCCTTAATTAGCTAAAAATGGTATTCACTTTGTAATCTATGTACTTTGGGGTCTAAAAGTAAGTTAAATGGGCAATGATGTAATGAACTTTAGAAAGTGTTAAAAAAATTAGAGTACAGGAGTTGTTCCAGACAATTGGGATTGAGGAGATACAATGGTTTAATTGTTGTTCTGGTGTTAAGTTTGGTCCTGAGTTAGAATTTCCCTGATTTGAAGAAGCTCATTCTAACAGTGTATATGGACAGATACTTTGAAATTTCTAATCTTTCAGAGTCACTGAGGATCTGAGAGAGTTAAGTAACTTATTCAAGTTCATGTTTTGGAAATGGCCAGTTCTCTATCCATCATATTGCATTACTCTCATATCACTATGAGTACTACACTATGTGTATGAGATAGTAAAATATATAAAAAGAAAACTTGTTCATTTAGTTCTTTAACACTCAGTGCTTTTTTATTTCTATCAAAGTCCTTAGAGAATGATTATTCCAGATATATTTAGGAGTAAACTTGAAGGTGCTTGAGATTTTTATTCCTATTGCTCATTAGTTCCCACAAATGTGGTTCCCATTTATTATCAGTTAATATCTTCATTTGACTTCTAGAAAAGTTTATGGTGGTTTAGAAAAAATTGCTATAAAACATTTCACCTCCAGTCTCATATATTGTGCTATATACTCAAGGTTCCTGAGCAAAGCATATAAAGTACAAAAAAAATGTGGTAAAAGGATAATTTATAAATCTTGGCCCTAGGATTTTTATCCTAGCTTTTTGGGGTTCTCATGATATGTTTCTTTAGGTGGAGTTCTGTGCTGGGTCATGTGTCTATGTTATATATCTCTTTATAAAATATATTTCTGGCATACTGTTCACCATGAGAGATGGAATTAGGGAGGGATCATACCACCCAAAGCTTTTTTTTCCCTATGTCTATCTAGAAGTACATTTTTCCTCAGTATGATTTTTGTTGATATGGGATGGATACATCGTTTCCTATCAGTTCCACCTCTCCAATGGTATGGTGAGTGAAGGAGAGGAGCAAGAGAAAGAAATATTTAAAAGCAGTTTCCTCTTAGGAGCTAGACTTGAACTAAAGTCCTCAGCTCCAGAACTGAAATCTCTCTCTTCTGTGCTGGGCCACTCAAAATTCAGTCAAAAATAGACTGGTTGTAATTTTATAAATAAGTCCAATAAGCGTGACTGATTCTTTTAGCCAATTGCATTGTTTTTAATTGACCCAATCAAAGAGATTTATACCTCACAATGTAATAACAAGACATAAATCATCCTATTAAACATTTAAGAGTTTTAATAGGCTTTTGATTTTTTGAATGATTAATTGAGGTGAGAGATGAACTGCAGCCTTATGAAACTATCACAAATTTAGGTTATTAAGACTTGAAATACATTTTAATATTTTCTTCTCTTTTACCTTTTCAAAGACATTTTCATCCTATTACCCCAACCTACTTTAATAACACTTGCTCTACTCAGACAGGGCTACTACTTATGAATTTGTTCCAGAATCTTCAGCCCAGAAAAACAAATATAGTAAACTTTTATAAGGATATTGGCCCACTTCCTGTACTGTGTTATTTGAAACAAAAGAGCCAATAATTCTTATGAGAGAGTTTAGTAGATATAGCTGAATATTTACCCACATTTCCTCAAGAGAGCTAGTTCTCCAAAATACACAAAAATTTAGCTAACTGAGGTTCTAATTCTATTACCACCTTACCTGGGCACTTTAGTTCATTTATGAACCAGTATCATAATGGAGCATGTCACAGCTGTAGTAATTAGGAAAGCATCTCCTTCCATTTTTCAAGATGACATGAAAACAGTTGTCAGGAAACAAACTCATTTTCTGACTCTGCTATGATTTACAGGGTTTTAGGCAATGATGGTAGCTTGTCTGCTTGGTTTAAAAGAGCTCTTGATATAACAGAACCTGACACTGTTTACTTCAGCCTATTATGCCTGCTGCATTCACTGAATGCTTCACTGGAGAAGAAAAATCAAAAGAATGCTATTCATTGTAATACCAGATGCTTTTTGAAAAAGAAAATCAATTTTTGCTTGAGCTCAGAATGTAATCAGCAGGTCCAGAGTGACCTACCACTTTTGATGTCAACAACAAAAGCCTTTGCTTGAATTTCCCACAACAAATCATTCAACATCTCAAATAACATTGAAAATCCTAGATTAGTTTTATTTTAGTATTGGTTCAAATTAGTATCCACTCATCCTCATATCACAAAATAGAGAATCTTGGATTACAGAACCAGATGTAATGTAGTATGTAGATAAGAGAACTCTTTGCTTTTAAGCACAAGCTAGATTGTTTATGACTGAAATAATTATTTATGTTTAGTACTTACGGGTAGTATCATGATGCCTTTCTCTACTGTTAATTATTTTATGACCACCATGTTTTGAATGCAGTTAGGTAGGGTGATGATCATTATATTTTGCATGTTCATGACAATATTCTGCCTATACACTACAAAATTTTAGAATCAAAGTCAGCTATTGTCCCTTTATTATTAGGTAAGGTAATAATTGAGAATAACAAATAATGCTACTTTGTTCTTCAGATAACATTTTGTCTTCAGATAACACTTCAGATAGCCACACCTGCTATTTTGTATAAGGAAAGAAAAATTATCCCAAGTGATACATTTTAGCTAGGTTATTTTATCAACTCCAAGGTCACTGGCAAAGATCTCTCCCTTCCTAAATGTGAAACTTGGGTTCCACTGGGATTTCCAAGTAAGATTGGGGAAAAATGAAGGAATTTGGAGAAAGAGGAAGTTTCAGTTGGAGTGGGAAATACACATGAAATACAACAAAGTAGAGGAAAATTTGAAAATGTGGATAGAGTGATACACTTCTTAAAATTTATATTTAAGAATGTCATTGTTAAACTAGATAGCATCCAAAGGAAGAGAATTAGAATGATAAAATATCCTAAGATAATACCTTCTGATAATCAGTTGAAGTGGGACAGGAGAGGTGTTTAGCCAGGAAGAAAAAAGATTTGATAGAAATATGATATAAGTTATATTGAATCTCTGGGAGCCAGGAGTCCACACTGTTGATTGACAGGTGGATCCATTGGATATTGGAATGTTCCCAAAGGGCCGTGAGAACACAGGAGAGGGCAGTTGGCCCAGGGGGGTATAAAACACTATTGCAGCCCTGGCAGGCGTTCCTTTCTTTCCCTGAGACCTGAGATCCTGGTCTTTTGTGGGATTGAGACTTGCAGGCTCAGCCTTGCAAGTTCCTCCTGTTTGTTCCTGTTAACATCATCAACCTGTACCCAGACCAACATCTCTGATTCTACTGCCCCTAGATATTAGGAAATCAATTGTCTCAGTTATCTAGGTTTCCCAGGGCCGGGGAGGGATCCAAGAAGTGGGCAGGAGAAGAAGAAGAGGGTGGAAAGGGGTGGATATCCCAAAGACTGGTTAGGCATATCATCTAGCAAAGAAGCTGAAACATCAAGCAGTAGTTTGCCTACTCTGGTGTGACTGTGGCCAGGCTGGACCAGAGAGGGACTAATCATTCTGATTCATTTCTTGCCTACAGTTTAAGGATTTATCATTACCAAATTTAATTAGGGTTTCCCAATACCTCTATCCAATCCCATTATCTCCTCTTTGTTTAAATACAATCAAAGCTTTTAAAGTACCTTCCTGAAGTGGTTATTCATAGCTTCTTTGGGAAGGGAGATATGCAGTCAGATACCAACCTTTACCAAGCTAAAGAGCCCATTATATAATATCAATCAACCCCAGGTGGGACCTGAAGGGATATCATCCTTTGACCTTCAGGATCCTGCCTGGGCACTGTTATAAAGGAGGGAGGTGTCATATCATTCTCTCCCTCTCTCCATCTATACAGCATCTACTACATCTAGTAGTTTATTATAACATATATCATTACAAAATAATATGTAATATATATGCGTGTATATGTATATATGTAGTAGAAAGAATGCTAAACTGGGATTCAGAGATGAATTCAAATTCCAGTAATGCTTCTTACTACCTGTATGGCCTCAGGCAAGTCTCTTAATCTCTCAGTTTCCTTATCTTTAAAAATTGGGGAATAGACTATGTGATCTCTGTGGTCCCTTCCAACTTTATATCCTATTAATCTATAGATGTCATTTTTCAGGTGAGGGAGGGAAGAGGTAAAATATTTGGAGGATAGAATATGATTTTAGATAGCATTGAAGTGTTCCAAGGATCACACTAGATTGAATTATTGCTCAAAAGAACCTGGTGTATTGGTTTACTTATGTATTGAATGAGTCTTAATTCCTAAACACTTATACAAAACATCCTCCATGAAGTTTAAAATGTTTTTAGTTAGCTTGTGGATGAGATAAGTGATGTATGCTTTTTTCTAGTGACATTTTATTTTCTTTTTTCACCAAGGAGTGAGTAGACCTAGGCAAGTACTGGAAACAGCTAGACATAAATATAAGGTTCTACCCCAAAACACCAGATATTTATTTTATTCTTTTTATAAAAATCATTCAGTTTTATTGAACAAATATTTTTTCTTTCAAATTTTGTTTCTTAATTTTCAGAATTTAAAATTTTGTGCTTAGTTGGCTTTAAAATTTTGTTGCTTTTCTGTGTTTTTTTTTAAGTTCCATGTTCAAATCGCTGTTCAATTTTTTTCTCTCCTTTGTTGATTAAAATATGGATATGTTTTCCCTTAAGCTTTAGCTACAAGTTTTGCTACATTGTCTCATTGTAATTTTCTTTAATAAATTTAATAAATTTCCCTAATAATTAATAAATAAATCTATTGCTTCTATGATTTGTTCTATCACCCATCTTTCCTTTTTGACTATATTATTTATCTCTGTTCAGATTCTCTAATCCCAAATGTAATTAGAGTCTTCCTCATCTAGTAATCCCATGAAATGTGTAAGGAAAAGAATAGTATAAAGTGCCTGGCAATACCTCTCAGATTCTCCCAGGGACAAACATCCCACTTATCAGATTGCTACTTAATTCATTACTTCCACACTGCCTCATAAACTAATAAAATGCAGCATCTCATTAATTAATTCTAATTTCCTACTCCCGTTCATATTTTTAAAATCTTAGAAACTTCTTTTCTCAAAAATCATCTGCCTTGAGTTCCGGGTTAAGATGGCGGCAGAGTAAGAAGCAGCTCTTAACCTCTCCTGACCTAAACACACAAAACTCCTCAAGGGGACATAAAAACAAGTCCAGACGAATGGAGGAACCCCACAAAAGCGCACAGCGTGGAAGGTACGTGGAATCGAGACATTTCCATGCTATAAAGGGGTGAAACAGCTCTCACTAAATCATGGGCTGAGCAACCACCCCACCCACACCCCCTCCACACACAACACCTATAGCGCCGAAGCCAGCTAAAAAGAAATAGAGCGAGTTTGGGGCACCCATCGAGTTATTGGCAGCTCTGGGGCCTGTTCCTGAGAGCAGCAAGATTTAAGACCCCAAAAAGCTAAAGAACGCACACAAAATCTGAGCGCGGGAGCAGGGCGCAGAGAGCGGACGCACGGCGCAGAGCACGGACCCAGAGTGCAGGCACGGGCAGAGGCGTGGGTGGAGGCAGACACAGCCATGAGCTAAAGCTCTGAAACCCTGATTGGGGAACCAGTGCAGAAGGGTACATGACTGTGGAAGCAGTGCCCTGAAACTTGTAAAGAAACCTCCTGCAGAGGATCAAGCAAGGGGGTCCACCAGGGGGCTTGACCTTGGAAAAAACCAGAACTCAGACCTCAGGAGCCAAAAGACCACAGACAGACCCTGAGTGCGAGGATAAACCTGAGAAGCTGCTGGGCTAATGATGGCTACCCAGTCTCAGGAAGTTCAGAAGAGAAAGATTAACAAAAAGAAAAAGAAGTCTTTAACACTCAACAACTTTTACACAGAGAAAATCCAGACAACCAAGCAAACAGAGGAGGAGAACAAGCATCCGGACCCTCCTCAAATAAGGAAAACTCCTCACAAGCTATGGAAGAGTTCAAAACTGAGATTTTGAGGAAAATGGAAGAGATCTGGCAAGAAAATAACAGATTAAAAGGTAGAATTTTGCAATTGGAAAGTGAGGCTCAGAAACCAAATGAACTGATAAGCAAATTGAACACCAGAAATGACCAGATTGAAAAGGAATACCAGAAGATTATAGCGGAAAACCAGAAGATTATAGCTGAAAACCAAAAGATCATAGCCAAAAACCAAAAGATTATAGCCGAAAACCAATCCCTAAAGGCTAGAATTGAGCAATTAGAAGCCAATGATCTCTCAAGACAACAAGAACAAATAAAACAAAGTCAAAAGTCTGAAAAAATAGAAGGAAACATGAAATATCTCAATGAGAGAGTGATAGACGAAGAAAACCAGTCTAGAAGAAACAATTTGAGAATCATTGGTCTGCCAGAAAAACCAGAAATTAATAGAAACCTGGACTCCATACTAACAGAAATTATTCAGCAAAATTGCCCTGAAGTCCTACAACAAGAGGGCAATATAGACATTGAAAGGATTCATAGAACACCTGCGACATTCAATCAAGAAAAGAAAACACCCAGAAATATAATTATCAAATTCAAGAGTTTCCAAGCAAAAGAAAAAATCTTACAAGAAGCCAGAAAGAAACAATTCAAATATCAAGGAGCACCAATCAGGATCACACAGGATCTGGCAGCCTCCACGTTAAAAGATAGCAAGGCTTGGAATACGATATTCAGAAAGGAAAGAGAGCTGGGTCTGCAACAACGGATCAACTACCCATCAAAATTGACTATATACTTCCAGGGGAAATTATGGGCATTCAACAAAATTGAAGAATTCCAGGTATTTGCACAGAAAAGACAGGGCTAAATGGAAAGTTTGATATCCAAACACAAAAATCAAGAGAAACATGAAAAGGTAAATAAGATACAGAGGGAAAAGAAAGAAAACTTAAAATTTTTAAATTTGCCTTTTTAAGGGCCTCAGTGAGATCTAATTATCTGTATTCCTATGTAGAGAAATGTTATGTATAATTCTCTGTAGTGAACTCTATTCACTATTATAGTATTCACTATTATAGTAATCAGAAGAATAATTCACAGGGTGAGGGTGGAACACTAAATAATCTAAGATGACATGGGGGATGGGAAAGAGGGGGTGAATAGCAGGGGACAACAAGAGAAACTTGAGTGAATAAGAAAGATAGGATGTTCTATTACACACAAGGAGGGTATGGGAAGGAGAGGGGACAAATACTATTATAAGAAGGAGAGGAAAAGAGCATTAAGAGGTAATAATCAAACCTTACTCTCAGTGTAATCAACCCGGAGAGGGAAGAGTAGCTATACTCTCCATTGGGACATAAAACTCTTATCTAACCCTTCTGAGAAAGTTAGAAGGGCTAAACCAAGGGGAGCAGGGAAATGGGGAGGTCAAAAAAGGGAGGGGAGAAGAAGGGGGAGGAAATTCATTAGGCCTTTAAAAAGCAAAAAGAGGGGAATAACAAGGGAGGAGTTAGAAAGGGAAGTCAGTCAAGGGAGGGGATAAGGGATAGCGGCTTAATAGCAAACTACTGGTTTAAAAGGAAAAAGTATAAGGAAAAAGGGGGTAGGAAGAGGGGAGGATTCGAAAATGTCAGCAAATGCACAACTGATGATTATAACTCTGAATGTGAATGCGATGAACTCGCTAATAAAACGGAAGCAAATAGCAGAGTGGATTAGAAACCAAAATCCCACCATATGTTGTCTACAAGAAACACATATGAGGCGGGTGGACGTACACAAGTTTAAGGTTAAGGGCTTGAGCAAAATCTTTTGGGCGTCAAATGAGAAAAAGAAGGCAGAAGTGGCTATTATGATTTCTGACAAAGCCAAAGTAAAAATAGATATGTTTAAAAAAGACAGAGAAGGTCTTCCATCCTGATTAAAGGCAGTATAAACAATGAGGAAATAATACTGCTCAATATGTATGCACCAAGTGGCATAGCACACAAATTCATGAAAGAGAAACTGGCAGAGCTCAAGAAGGAAATAGATAGTAAAACCATACTAGTGGAAGATCTAAATATTCCTCTGTCAGATCTAGATAAATCAAACCAAAAAATAAATAAGAAAGAGGTAAGAGAGGTGAATGAAGTCCTAGAAAAATTAGATTTAATTGATATGTGGAGAAAAATAAATAGGGACAAAAAGGAATACACCTTCTTTTCAGCTGCACATGGCACATTCACAAAGATTGACCATGTTATAGGGCATAGAATCATTGCAAAGAAATGCAAAAGAGCAGAAATAATAAATGTAACCTTCTCAGATCATAATGCAATAAAAATAATTAGTAAGGGCACCTGGACAGGAAAATCAAAAACTAATTGGAAATTAAATAATATGATTCTCCAAAACCAATTTGTCAAAGAAGGAATCATAGAAACAATCAACAATTT
>NW_025350984.1:0-1017 GCF_016433145.1 Gracilinanus agilis
GGCCCAGATGTTCTTTACCTATCTTTTGGGTTTGTCTTTTCTTGAAAGTTGTTTCATTCTGTCTCTTTGTCAGTTCTTTCATTCCTGTATTCATTTTGTCATTATATTTTAATATTGGTTGGAGAGGATTCTCATGGTGATTTGGAGCTACTCTGGTTTATTTCACTATCTTTGCTCATCATCTAAAATCTATGGTTGTACTTTAAATTATTTTTTGAAGTAGTTGGAAATGTGGATTGTTCTATTTCTGTTCTGTCATCCTGGGGGTGGAATCAAGATTGTTGCTTAGAAACAGAAAAAATCAATTCTTCTATGAAAACCCTTTCCACACCAATAAAAATCAGAGTACAAAGGGAACAGAAATCCAAATCTAATAACAAGACAAAGACACAGGACCCTCCTGTTTGATTCCACTAAAAAGGTATACAGAGTAGGTTGAATTCTTGTGTATAAGGAAAAGAAGAAAGGAACATCTCAATGTCCCCCCCACACACACCTACTGTGCTGAGATTCTGGCTAATGGTGGGATCTCAAGGAAAGGCCTGCAACTGGGACAGAGTACTTGATACTACTATGGGAAGCGCAAGTTCTGACCACAACTGGCATGGAGGTGGCTGGTAGAGAGGACCAGAGGAGAAGGCAGGCTAGCCATAGCCTTCAGCTACTAGGATTCTATCTTGGGCCTCTGCTGGTAGTTGGGGAATATTTGGCCTTAAGGATCATTCAACTTTACAGATCAGCTTACCTGGCCAAATCCAGTATACCAGCAGAGCAGAGAAGAAGCCTCTAGAGAACAGAAAAGCTTAAAATCACAGAGTTAGCAAACAACCAGAGAAGCAAGTATACAGGGAAAGAGTATGAGTAAACCACAGAAGAAGAAAAAATAAATTATAATTGAAAGTTTCTATTCAGAAAAACAACAAAGAATAGATGGAAGAGAGGAGGACCAAGGAACACTGAGTAAAACATCAGCTACTCCAGAGAACTTGACTCAGGCTCTGGAAGAGCTCAAAAAAA
>NW_025350985.1:0-9060 GCF_016433145.1 Gracilinanus agilis
TATAATTAATAATAAAATTTAATATAAATTGTACCCACTTAATTCCATTTGAAAACCAATTTTTGATACCAGCCCCGCAATTTCTTGGACCTCTCAAGTCCATTATGGTAGGATACCAGAAAGATCTCTGAGTCTCAAGTGCCACATGCATTGCTGATGTGGGCTACCTGGAGTCCTGAGGTCTGGAAGAGGCTGGCAGAAGTCCCTGTGCAGTGTGTTTATAGAACACATCAAAAAGTCATTTTTCAGGGGGAAAGTTGGCAAAACCAATTGAAAACAAACCTTTAAAAACTCTCTCTGTCTCTCTCCCTCCTCCCTCTAACTCTTACTAATAAACATTTGTAAATAAATATACAGTATCTGGAGAATTTTATTGTTACATGTTCATGGACACAGCTCAACTCTATCCATTACAGGGGTGCATGCTTGATTTAGTTTCAGAAATTAGATGACTTGCAGAGCCAATCATTGGAAGATCCAGAACCAGAACTAAGATCTGACTCTCAGCCCATTGTTTATTTTACTACGCCACACTGCCTTTGTATGCAAAATCTTGGCTAGAAACTTGCATCTGGATAATAAAATTTAGAGGATGCTTTAGTAGTATAGAAACAACTGAACTTAGCATCTAATTGGCAAGAATAATTGGTTAAAATAATAAGCTATTAGATGACCTTTAAATTTTTTCTGCCTACAGTTGAGTCCCATCTTCCTTCACGCCCTATCAACTTATAGTGAGTGGCCTTGTTATATGTCTGGATTATATCCTTGTACCTTCACTATATTGCAGAATCTCTGCATATGTACCCAGAGTTCTGTGACCTTTGACTTTCTTCTTAACTGTATTTGTCTTAAAACATTGATTTGAGGATGTTTTTCTGACTGCTTGCTTCAGTTGGTGTCATTTTGTGAAGTTGGCTTTTGGCCCTTCAAATGCCAATTATGGATCTGATCACATCGAAAAAATGAACACTGATGCTAATTGCCTATAGTAAAATATTGTTACTTGGAAGAAGGCTGACCAAAAAGTATGTAATATTATATTATGATTATATAAATTTATAATCTCAGAAAATTTCCCACAGCTCTGAGAGGTGATATAATCTCCTCAGCAAAGTTTACAAACACTAGACCTTATACACAAGTCTTCAGGATTCCAAGACCAGATATTTAGTTACTTTGCAATGAAATTATAAGTCTTGTTCCTATCTTGTATTTTCTTTTATCATTTATTCAGAAGAAATAGGGTGTAGTTCAAAGACTCCTGAGCTAGGAACCAGGAAATCTCTGCCTTTAGACCAACGGTCAGCAAACTTTTTGGCTGTGAGAGTCATAAATGCCTGCGGAAGGAGGAGGATGGAGGCGGAAGGTGCTGGAATATGGGGCGAGGGCTGAAGGACCGGACTGGCCGGTCGGGAGGTGGAGCCAGATATAGCTCGAGAGCCAACGTTGCTGACCTCTCTGCTCTAGACTCTTTGTGATTTGGGGCATGTTGCTTCCCCTTTCAAAGAAAATTTCCTCCTCTGTGTTATGAGGTGGTTAGACTAGATAATATCTGAGGAGCCCTTGAGGCCTAAAGTTCTGTGATTTTAATTGAGGGTTGGTGGAAATTGAGGAAACATACTTAAGCAAAGTAGGCTGGTATGATTTAAAGGAAAAAGGAAGTCCACAGGTTTGAAACAATCAGAACCACTCCTTTGGGTCACACTTTGCTAGTGAATCATTGAAGTGATTAAGCATGTGGTACTGGAAGCCTTGGGAGGAAGAGAAGAACCAGAAGTCCTGTTGAAGATGATATTTAGATTTCATGGGAGTGAGAGATTGGTTTGAATGAAAGGTCAGGAAGTTGTGGTCAGAGAGGGGAATTTTGGATTTTAGGATCTTAGGGGTTGCCTAGTTCTGAGTGATAAGGTTGGAATCTATGGTGTGCCTGCTGGTAGGTGGCTTAAAACAAGTAGAACTACAGGTCTTTGCTATTAGAGGCTAAATGGTAAAGTAGAGAGATTTGGGTTCAGTGTGTGAATTCAATATTTAGGGGACTCCAATTCCAGAAAACTTACCTCATTAAGTAGGATTCCGTAGAGTCATGTGTTTTAATTTGCCATCATGGCAGGTGAGAATACTGACCAGCAGAAGTCAAGGGATATGACAGGTGAGGATTGGAGGAAAATCCTGGCCAATTAGAAACTCTTAGGGGAAGGGTTTAAAAGGCCAGTGGTTGAAGCAGTGGGGTCTCTCAGCCGTTTTTTCCCTTATGGAATCAACAATTCTCTCTCTCCTGCTGAAGAGTTCCACTCTTATTTAATCTTACAGTCTCTAAGAAACCAAGGCTCTAAGCTGATTGGCTGTGGTGAGGGGACTCTGAGAATAAAGGCTAGATTAAGGTTAGAGACCTAGGTAGACTTCTCATGCTTTCTTTTTTCTCTTTATTAATAAATAATTATAAATTTAATATGTCTCCAAGATTAACTTTTAATTATAACAAGAGTCAAGAGACCTGGGTATGATTCCTAGCTCTGACACTTACCCTGGGTAAACAACAAAAAGTATCTGCAAAATCTTGTTCAATCATTCAATCATGTCCAACTCTTTGTGACTCCAAGAATTTCTGTGAAATAAATACAATAATTTTTCATTACCAACTTCATAGTGTTGTTGTGAGGAAAGCATCTTGTAAATCTTGAAGCAATATGTTAAGGTGAGCTATTAAATTGATATTATTGTTATAATTGTTGAGGAGGTTGTATGTTTTCAATCCACTCCTGAGGCCGATGAGGCAGAGATTCTAATAGGTTTCCTATTAGAGAGGAAGCTCCCAATTATCTCAGATTTGCCTAATATTAGAAGGCTTTACTACAGGCAATGGGGAGGCACCAAGCCAGCTTAATGTCTAAGATTTCCACAAACATTTAATTCCTCTGGCTACCTTCCCAGGGATCTTCAACTTGAAATAAAAGCACAATAAAAGGTCTACATAAAGGTTGGCTCCCAATGATCTAAACAATGCAATCACACTTTCCTGAACTCAATCGATTCTCAAATCTGAGGTGCATTTCAAAGGTAGTTTCTGACATCATTCACCTGAAACTGCTCTCCCTAAAGTTACCAATAATCTCTTAAATGTCAAATCTAATCACTCCCCCCACCCCCCCAGCCCCAGCCTTCTCAACTTATTAGTAGCATTTGGCATTGTTGATTACTTTCCTGATATTCTCTTCTCTCTAGTTTTTCATGATTTTGCTCTCTCCTGGTTCTTCTCCTACTTTTCCTTTCTTTTGTAAAAAATCCTTACATTCTGTCTTAGAACTGATTCTGAGTAGAAGAAGATGAATGGTAAGGAGTAGACAATTTGGGGTTAATTAACTTGTCCAGGGTCATACAGCTAGGAAGTGTCTAAGGCCAGATTTGAACCCAGGACCTCCCAGGCTCTCTCTCCATCTCCTGCCATCGTGACTGCTTCTTCTCACTTCCCTTTGCTGGATCTTCAGCCAATCCTTTTTCTCCTAAGCCTCTGCATTGAGCCCTTTCTTCTTCTCTTTCTATGCTATTTCACTTGGTGATCTGATCAGTTCCCATGGATTCGGTTATCATTTCTATGCAGATGAATCTTAGATTTATTTGTCCAACCCAACCTCTCTGAACTTCTAGTCTCATATTCTCAGCTGCCTATCCAAGATCTCAAACTGAATATCTCATAAGCATGTTAAACAACATGTCCAAAACTGAACTTTTTATCTTCAATCTCCCCATTCCTCCACCTCTCCCCTCTTCCTAACTTCCTAAATGTTACTGTCAAGACTACCACAATCTTCCCAGATACTGGGCTTACAACCTCAGTATCATTTTCAGCTCCTGATTTCACCTCAATTATCCAATCAGTTTCCAAGTTCTGTCACTTCTACCATCTTATCATCTCTCAAATCTATCCTCTTTTCTCCTCTGATACCATCACCACCATGGTGTAGACACTTATCATCTGATGTCTGGAGCATTACAATATCCTTTTGGTTGGTCTCCCTGTCTCAAGTTTCTCCTCACTCCAGTTCATCTTCTACTCAGCTTTCAAAGTGATTCGACAAAGTCATTGGCCTATTCAATCAACTCTAAGGACTTCCTCCTACTTCTGGTATCAAAGATAAAATTCTTTGGCTTTTAAAGCCCTTGGTAACATGGCATATTCCTAAGTTTTCAGTCATTTTACATTTTATACTTCTCAATATCCCAGGCAATTCTTCAAGACAATATTTCAGATCTGCATTGACAGAGAAAGTTTCTCGTCAGAAGATCTCTACACCACTGAAATAACAGGTTTGACCCCCAAATTCCCCATCCTCACTTCAAACCCCAAGAAACCTAGCTCCTCATCAAGAACACTACATTCCTTCCAACTCCCTTCCAAATGGTGATTACTCATCTCACTCTACCCTCCACCGGGCCTTGAGGATGTATGGCAAAACTCTTTTCTCCTACAGTGACTTCTAAAATATTCTTTTGCCACAATCCCTCAATTCAATGATCTTTCCTCTTTTGAGGTCTATCTGATTTTCTTGTACTACCCTCTCCCCATATTTTATTGCTCTCATCTTTCAATTTTCTTATTAACTAGCTATGTAAATTACTTTGGTGTCTGGATTATGGTCTCCCTTCAAACTCAACCCTTACTATCCTCAGGGACTTTAGTATTTACAACTCCTCAACCTCTTCAGATCCAAAGACCTTTGCCCCATTTCATTCACACACTGTTGTGATCTTACTTTCAGACCTTACCACCTCTTGGAAATTCTTCCTTCTTGGCTCCTCTCATCCCTTAAAAGAAGAGCTTTGAAATTCTTCTTTTCAACAACAGACTTCTACTCTTCCTTTCCCCTCTTTCATTCTTGCTAAATTGACTCTTTCCTCTTTGATCCCTTGACCCATTCCCATTTCCCCAGACCACATTGCCCTCTTTGAGTGAATGAATAAATGAAGCATTTGTTAAGGATTTACTACAATGCAAAGGGATATACAAGGTGTTCAGGAAAAACTCCTACTTCTGGTATGAGGGTTCTCTGAGCCCTTTTCAGGGCTGTTTTCCTCCTTTGGTGTCCACCTGTTACCTATGGCTCCAAAAAGCTGTAGCATGGCACTGTGGTGTAAAGCACTCTGCTAAATGCTGTGGATATGAATAGAAAAGTAAGACAGTCCCAGCTCTCAAGGAGCTCACATTCTAACAAGGGAGACAACACACATGGAAGATTTCAGCTGTAAGCCACATGGAAATGCAGTAGTCCTTGGGATACACTGGCAAAACAAATGGTAATGTTTAGTATTATTATCATTCCTATTGATAAAAGCATATTCACTTTTGATATTGATTTTTATCTGATATTGAACCATTGATACTGAACTCAGCCAATGAATTTGTTGGCAAGAACTTTCCCTTTTAGGTCTCCAGTAGTTGTGACTATAGTACCAATAGGAACGGTTGCCAGGCTGAATCTTAAAAAGGGCTGCAGTTTCAGGGGCAGCTGGGTAGCTCAGTGGAGTGAGAGCCAGGCCTAGAGACAGGAGGTCCTAGGTTCAAATCCGGCCTCAGACACTTCCCAGCTGTGTGACCCTGGGCAAGTCACTTGACCCCCATTGCCTACCCTTACCAATCTTCCACCAAGGAACTAATACACAGAAGTTAAGGGTTTAAAAAAAAAAGGGCTGCAGTTTCAAATGGTGGCTGTGGATATTGTGTAAGAAACTTGCTATCTCCAAGATTCTTGGGTTTAGGGACCTGGGGTGTCTCCATCAGGTTCTGAGGGGAGTTGGTAGTCAAGATGGTGGTTTGACTTGCCTGGCACATGCTGTTTCTTTTCTTCCTAACATTTCCTTATTGATTCATGTAAGCTGGCTTGCCTATCCTGTGTGTGGCATTTGGTGATGATGGCTGGCCCTTTCTTTACCTGAATTGCTTCTCCAGATGATGTCTGCAAGGAATGGGCTGGAAACAGGACCAGTGGTCTTAAAGGTGCTGCTGCCATTCTAGGGTTCCTATGCCTATCTAGCTTTCTTTGTCTCTATACTTGGGTTTTACACTATGATTTATTGCTCTCTGTTCCTCCTTCAGTTGTTACTATTTCTGTTTGTGGCCCCATCACTCACTAAGTCAACCATTTTACAGCTTTGGGATTATTTTTGATTTTCCTTTCTCCCTCACCTGAATGAATGAATAAGAAACATTTTAAAGTACTTACCATTTGCTAAGTGCTGAACTTAGCACTAGGGATACAAATACAAAAGCAAAGATAGCCCCCAGACCTCTAGGAACTTACATTCTAATGGGGGTGACAACATATAAGAGATGAGGTAGAAAGGGAGGGATATTCTGCTTGGGGAAACTATCAGAAAAAGAGTGGAGCCATTGAGGGGTATATCAATATACTCTTTCCAGGAGAAGTGACAGAGTTGATTTGATTACGGTTTAAACCCTCTAAAGCCTGGGGAATCTGTTGAAATGTTGAGGAGATCTGCCTTGGTAGGGCAGCTGGTGAAAAAAATGGCTGGTGAGTTAAGTAAAGTAGGGCCGGGGTCAAGATTAGATTGATTATTGTGGTCAGTTGAGGCAAAGACCAGTCAGAGGTCAAGGTCCCAGAGAAAGAGTTTCTGGAGTTGTAAGGGTTAAATCATCTAGGGCAGTGGTTCCCAAACTTTTTTGGCCTACTGACCCCTTTCCAGAAAAAATATTACTTAGTCCCCTGGAAATTAATTTTTAAAAAATTTTAATAGCAATTAATAGGAAAGATAAATGCACCTGTGGCCATCACCACCTCCCTGGATTGCTGCAGCACCCACTTTGAGAATCACTGATCTAGGGGATGGTTTGGTCCAGGTGGTAATTCAGCTGGTAAATTGTCTGGAGTTGGGCTTAGGTGTAATGGTGACTGAGGTAGCCACCAATAAGGTGCTATAGTTCTAAATGAGCCAAGGCTTAAACTGAAGGCAAAGGACAACAAAGGTCTTTTTCTATTAGCTCTGTTTGGAATGGAAAGATGAAATAGACGTTAAGTTATGACGGTGTGCCAGGTACTGTGCTAAACTAAATGCTTTACAAATATTGTCTCCTTTGATCTTCACAACAACCCTAGGAGAGAGGGGGCTATTATCAGCCCCATTTTACACTTGAGAAAACTGAGCCAGGTAAAATGAGTCATCCAGTGGTACATAGCTAGGAAGAGTCTGAGGCTGGATTTAAACCCAGACCTTCTGATTTCTGGCCCAGCCTTCTATCCATTGCTCTATCTATCTAATCCTAAGGCAAGATCCTGTTGAATAGTGTTATAAATAAAACTAGATATAGATGGAGAGAGAGAGGGACCTAAACTGGATACTACCACTGGTAAATGTGTGACAACAGTGATAGCCCAGATAGGTGGCTAGGGCAAGATCAATTGAGGCTTGCCCTAGCTAGATGATAGGACACCTCCCTCCTTTATAATAGTGCCCAGGCAGGATCCTTCAGGTCAATGGATGATATCCCTTCAGATCCCACCTGGGGTTGATTGATAGTGTATAATGGGCTCTATTAGCTTGGTAATGATTTGTCTCTGACTGCGTATCTCCCTTCCCAAAGAAGCTAGGAATAACCACTTCAGGAAGGTACTTTAAAAGGCTTTGACTGTATTTAACAAAGATGGGGTATTGGGATTGGATAGAGGTATTGGGAAGCTCTAACTAAATTTGGTAATGATAAACCCTTAAAACTGTAGCTGGTTGAATCAGGATGGTTAGCTCCTCTCTGGTCCAACCTGGCCACAGCCAAACCAGAGTAGGCAAACTGCTGCTTCATGTTTTAGCTTCTTCTTTGCTAGATGACATGCCTAACCAGTCTTTGGGATATCCACCCCTTTCCACCCTCTTCTTCTTCTCCTGCCCACTTTCCAGATCCCTCCCGGGCCATGGGAAACCTAGATAGCTTAGATGATTGATTTCCTAATATCTAGGAGCAGTAGAATTAGAAGATGATGGTCTGGGTACAGGTTGATGATCTTATCAGGAACAAGACAGGAAGATCTTGCAAGGTTGAGCCCAGCAAGTCTCAATTCCCAAAAGACCAGGATCCACAGATCTCAGGTCTCAGGGAAGGAAAGGAACCCTCAGCCAGGGCTGCCAGGGTGTTTTATACCCCCCCTCGGCCAACTGCTCTCTCCCCTGTTTTCATGGCCCTCTGGGAACATTCCGATATCCAATGGATCCACTTGTCAATCAACAGTGTGGACTCCTGGCTCCCAGAGATTCAATTTAACAATAGGCTGTCTTCTTGGCACCAATACATTGATGATAATGACTAGTGGAGAGAAGGCAGAACCATTCATTTCTTTTCCTTTACCAAGGACAATGCTATTTAGACTGAGAAGATTAGAGCAAAAATGCTCAGCAGAGTGTTGAAAGTCATTGAAAGTGAAGAGATGAAAAGAAAGTTCTTGACTTCCCTCAAAAAGTTCCAATAGCTGGGATCAGATAAATTGCATCCAGGAGTTCTGAAAGTACTACCAGATATCATCACTGAGCTATCAATACTCTCAGGGATCTTTGTGAATTGATGGAAAACATGACTGGACCAGAGTTACACAAATGTTTTCACCATTTTCCCCCAGAGGAAAAAAAGTAGTGGGGTTTTCAAAAATAGCCCAGCATGCTTGACTTTAACTTTAAAATGTATTAAGTGGAATATGGACACCTAGATGGATAGACTCCTAGCAGAGGGAGTAGAAAGTTTTGGCTTCCTATTTCCCCAGGCTGCATGCAAAAAGAGGAAGAAGATGGTAAGAGGTTGGGAAATGATTATTTCGTCAGGAAACTTCATGCAATGGCTAAGCCTGTAGTAATAGCCTTGCCCAATGGACTGAGCTGGAAAGGCTTTCCTTGGGAGGTTCCTGGTGAGGAAATAGTAGAAACATTCATTTGGGCAAGGTAAGCTAGGGTTCATTACCAAGGATGCAAGAAACTGAGTTAAGGTGTTAGAAGCAGAGATTATAATTGTTCAAGAGAAAGACTTTGTACTAGGATCAGAATAAAGTTGAACAAGAAAAGAGC
>NW_025350986.1:0-8937 GCF_016433145.1 Gracilinanus agilis
ATTTTATAATAGAATATATTATTATATATTATAGAAATATAAATATATTTCATTTTTATATAATATAATGGAAATATAAAATATTATATATTACAGAATATGCATTCTGTAATGTATACATATTATTATATGCATATATTATAAATATAATGGAAATATAAAATATTATGTATTAAGCCTGGACGAGTTGCCTCAGAGCCAGACATAACAGGATAGAAGAAGTTGGGATGGAGTCTATTCATTTACTTGATAAATGTTTAGAAAGCACCCATCTAAACATTTATGAAGCACATACTTGATAGAGCATGGCTTAATGGATAGAGTGCTTGTCTTAGAGTTTGGAAAGCTGGCATTCAAATCCTGTGTTTGACACAAACAGGCTGACACTAAGCAAGTCTTGTCTCTCATTTTCCCATTTCCTCTCCCTTCTGGGGCAACTTTCTTAGGCTATAAATTGCAGAGAAGGTACTGATCTGAACTGATAGAAGAAATTTTTCTCTCTTTTACAATTCAAATTTATTTTATTTTTAATTAACAGTCTGTTTTTTCTTCTTCCCACTCTCCCACTGGGAGTGAGGGAAAGAAAAACAAAGCATATTAGCAGATATGCATAGTCAAGCAAAATAAATGTTTATGTTGGTTATGTCAAAAATGGTTTCATTCTAAACTCTTACTTTCTGTCTTAGTAAGAACTCTAAGAGAGATCAAATGGAGTTAAGGGACTTGTCCAGGGTCATATAGCTAGGAACTATCTAATGAACCCAAGTCCCCCTCATCCTTGGCCTGGTCCTCTATTCACTGTGCTACCTAGCTTCCCCTAGCAGTTTTATTCTGCATATTTACTCTGTCACCTCTGGGGGGGGCGCTTTCTGAAATGATGACATTAAAGTTCTAGTACAAGAAAACTCCCCAATACCAGAAAGATGTCTATTATTTAGATGTAAGATAGGTGGTTGGGATGAAGTTCTGGAGGAGCAGAATTAAATAAAAACAAACATTGTTGGATTAATTCTTTTGTGCTCAAGCACTGTGCTAATCACATTATAAATATTATATCACTTAATCCTCTTAATGATCATGTAAGGAAGGTACTATTATTATTTCCATTTTGTAGTTAAAGAAACTGAAGTAAACAGAAGCTAAGTGCTTTGCCCAAATCACACAACCAGCAAATGTATGAAGCTGGATTTGAAAAGTCAATGACTCTTTAGGTCCAGTATTCCATGTATGCCACCATTCTGTGTCTATAATGTTCTGAGATCTGTATTCCTGCTCGTATTAGTAGGGAGCACTGGGGGCAAAGAAAGGAGTCAAAGAAATGAGTTTAGTGAAAGTTGAATAGGAAGCCACTTTCCATTGGAGAGTGGGAAGGTATTGAGGTAAGGCTTCATGGAGCAAGTGGTCACTGAGGTAGGAAAGATTCTGAAAGGGAGAAGCCAGCTGGGGGGCATCTGCAAAAATAGGAGATCACAGGTCAGGTTTGGTGAAATGGACAGTGAGCCAGTTTAGCTTGAATTTGGAGAACATCAAAGGTCATAATGTGAATAAAATAAGACTGGGAAGATAGTATGGGGGTTGTAAGAAGTCCAGTCAAGTATCAGGAGACTGTTGTCTATCTTCTGAGGGATTGCTTTGGCCCTCTGGCATAATTCCACCTTGAAGAATGTTGCTTGTCTTGTCCTTAAAAGATTTCTTGAAGTAGAGAACAAATAGTGGTGATGGAATTGAAGGGGGCATTAATAAGGAGTACTATACCTGTAGTAACCACAGATTCAAGAAGAAAGTAAAGAATTATTGCTATAACATGCTTCATATTTTAGGGGTTAGGTGACTCTTAATGAACATGCTGTAATTTCTATAAATATGCCAGGTGAAATTTTTATGTATAATTAAAATGATTAACATGATTATTTTGATTTCTCAAATTCATATTTGCTACAGATCAGAATATTTCAAATTAAATAATGAGCTAAAATTCAGTGGAACCACAACCAGTAAAAGTGTTGGAAAAGATGACAGCTCTTCATTTTTTAAAAGCTAAGTGGTGGAATACCTTCCAACTGAGCAATGGAAGAATGAAGATATACAGCATTCTGCAGATATAATTTTCTATATATAGCTTGTTCCTATCCTGAATGGCCCCAGATCATTAAGTATGAGACAAAGCTAAATTTTAGTGCCTCCAGAATCAATCAACCTGAAAGACAGTGATAATTATACATATGATAAATCACTTCAAACAATAGCTATCATCAACCCAACCCAGGATTTCTGAAATTGACAGAATGGATTCATTGTGCACTTTAAACCATGAATTCTTAGGGGGCCTATGAATGAATTTCAGGGGATCGGTAAAGTTGGATGGGCAAAATTGCATATTTATCTTCAATAGCCTTTGGTTTCCTTGGTCATCCTATATATTTTATTTTATGCATTAAAAATGTTACTCTGAGAATGGCTCCATAGGCTTCACCAGATTGTCAGGGTGGTCTATTAAAAATAAAAGTTAAGATTCTCTGCTTGAAAATCATCTCATGTGCTATATTATATGTGAAATCTTTCCTAATTTCCCTCAGCTTTAATACCCTCCTTCTCATAATACAACCTGTATTTACTTTTAAACATTTTTGTATATTCTTACACATGTAAATGTCATATGTTGCATAGAATGTAAGTCCATTAAGGATAAGAACTGTTACATCCATGTCATTATAGCCCATTTTCCTAGCGCAGGGTTTGGCATATGGCCATTTCTTAATAAATGCTTATTGATTGCTTGATTAGTTAACCATTAGTCTATAAGACATATTAATGGGATTTCCTACCAACTGAGTACATGAACATTAAACTTCTTCACCATAGGAGGTATCAGATGATCCCATATGACAAATTTCCGTGTACATATACCTAGAGACCATAATATAGTGAAATGTTCTCATTTTTGTAGTCTACTGGATAAAGAATTTCTAGTTATTTGGATAATAATATGGACTAATCAATCAATTGAAAAGCATTTGTTAATCACTTAATACATGCCAGGGATTGTGATAATGGCTAGAGATACAAGAGAAAAATTAAATAGCCCATGATGTTAGGGAGTTTACATTTTAGTGGAGCATGCAACATGTATGTGTTTTGACAACATGTAGAAAATATACAAAATGAACACTATATACAAATTTTGGAGGATGATACATTCTCAAGGAGCAGAGTGGGTAACAAGCCCAGATACTTGGGCTCCAAAACAAGGGCTCTTCCTATTCCAAATATATTGTCCATATCACATACTGGATCCTACAGAACCAATCAAGATACTGAAAACATGTTGAAAAGAGCAAATCATCCACATTTTGTTTTTGTTGAAATATAATTGGATGCAGCTGAATCAAATCCAAACTGCCTTGCATCTTCTGGACTACTCTTCATTCTGTATTTATCCATTCCTTGGTAAGAGAGGTAAATATGTTTCATTTCTTGTCCTATTTCTGTGTTCCTTGCTTTGTGTCTTGAGAATGTTCATTACATATTCACTCTTTTTTCTTTCCTGAAACAAAGTTCACCTCTAAGCTTTACTACTTAAATCAAAACTTATGTTGGAAAATTTTCTTGGAAAATTCAATTCCTTGGAAAAATTAAATGGGTGGAATTTTTGCCATTGATTTTGATTCTCATATCATGGTTCAAGAATCAAAGCAGAGTCCCCAAAGATGCTCCACATCATTTAAGGAGTTTCTTGATGTGGCCAGCTTTTATCAACAGCTAGATTTTATTTCTCCATTTGATGCTTTTCTCCTCAATGATCCAAATAGATACTGTATTACTCCCTTGCCATGTAGCATTCTCATATTTCCATTATTTACACAGAGTCAGAAGCCTTTTAATAATCCAAACACAGGAACTCAATATTGTCTATTTTCATTAAACTTAACCAACTACTTGTTTGTTATTGTTAGTTGAAAACTTACATCAATAGCCCTAATGCTCACTACTGGAGCACTTTTCCAGGTTGTTCTAGAGCAGTGGTTCTCAACTGTGCATATGTATGTGTGTAGGCATCTTTGTTTGTGTGTGCTTGTGTTTGTGACCCTTCATTTTAAACAGTAATTCAACAGTTTCCTTTATAGTCAAATCTATTAAAATTATTGTGTTAGTGCCTAATGGTAAATAAATACCATTACAAAAAAATCACTAAAACATTGGTGTGCTTTCTAATCATGATTCTACAAAGCATAATGCGAGAAAACAATTTATTGTTTATAATGTATAGTAAAATCTTTTGAATTAATGAAAGGAAAATGATAAGGATGGGGAATACTGGCTGAATCTGTCATTTCTTTAATGTAGGGAACTCCTAGATGTGAAAACTTCCTCTACCAATGCAGGTTAATATGTTCTCTGCAGTTAAAAATTGCCTAGAACTTGAAGAAGTTAGAGGGTATGCTCAGGATTACATAGTCAGTGGATGCCAGAGTTAGAATTAGAGCCAGAGTTAGAAAACAGAGTCTTCCTGTTTTTGAGGCTTGCTCTTTACCCACGGTGCCATACTCTCTCCTTTAAGGATGACAGCAAGGTAATTGTTGAGAACTTTTGTCACTTTTTTAAGCCTAGGAACTCAAGAGTGCTGTCTGTTTAGCAGGAATGTGTGAACCTTTTTTCAAGTGACTTCAGTAGTGCATTTCCACATTCCTTGAGGTACTCAGACCAAACTGCTCCATCTCTTGGGAATTTTCCACTTTTCCTTCACTTAACTGTTACTGCTGCTTCATCCTGCATATCTCCTGGAAATAGCCCCTTAGGTCCAATTTAGTGAGGTGTTGCTGTAGCATATGAAAAAGTGAATTCTAATGATTATATTGCAGTATAAAAAGTGGAAATCTTTCAACTTGACCCTCTAAAATACAAACCTCACAGTGATTGTTACAAATAAATAAACACAGGAAGTTTGGATGTCCTTGATTCAGAAATCAGATGTAGGAAGCAGACTATATGACATAGCCAAAAATCATTAATTCACTAGTATATTTATTTTCCCACATGTTCTACCAATTTTATCATTTCTGGGTCATTTTTAATACTATAGATGTAATTTTTAAAACGGGTTCTTAAAAAAAACACCTTACTTTATGTCTTAGAATAAGTACTAACTATAAGTTCCAAGGCAGAATTGCAGTAAGGGCTAGGCAATTGGGTTGAATGACTTGCCCACGGTCATGCAGCTAGGAAGTGTCTGAGGCTGGATTTGGACACAGGGTCTCCCATCTTCACGTCTAGCTCTCTATCCACTGAACTAGCTGTCCATACAGTGGATTTTTTCTTTCATATTGTGACTGTGTGGTAAATGCCCAATGCACTTAAATACCCTTTTAATTAAATGTATGCTAAATATATTACCTTGTAACTTCCCAGGGAACCTCCTGTGGTGCATGTCTGCCTTTGCTTTAGTTGGAAGATTCTTCTTGTGAAGAATGTAATATGTCAGAAATGTAAGTTGATTTGTTTTTCTTAGCATGGAGAAATTTATTTGCTAAACAATTATTATATATTATTTTTTCAATTGGTGTGGTTAAATAAATTGCATAATCTGCAAGATCAGTTATGGTGTAGGAAAAAAGGAATCATAATATATTTTTAAAAGTGTATTATAGGGGCAGCTGGGTAGCTCAGTGGAGTGAGAGTCAGGCCTAGAGACAGGAGGTCCTAGGTTCAAACCCGGCCTCAACCACTTCCCAGCTATGTGACCCTGGGCAAGTCACTTGACCCCCATTGCCCACCCTCACCACTCTTCCACCTATGAGACAATACACCGAAGTACAAGGGTTAAAAAAAAAAGTGTATTATAGTCAAGGCTCAATTAATGTGAATAATTACTCCCCCTGAAGTAGTCTCATCTATTTGAATTTTCACTATTTGGAGTTATAATTATTACAAATATGGTAAGAGGTTCTCACCCAATCAAAATATATTGTATGAATTCAAATTATATGTGTACTTTAGGGCACTCATTAGTTTTATTCATTGAAACCTAGCTCCATTACTTTTTACTTTTTTAAGGGGTGTTCCAGACCAGTGATTTAATTGGGTTAAGAAACTCCCAGGGTGGACAGTTTCTAATGATGTGGACGAGCATTTCACCAAAAATTATCTTCCTAAAGAGTTGTTTGAAACACAGTAGAGGTAAGATAAATTGCTCATGATCACATAGCTATGATGTTTAAGAAGTGATAATTGATCTAGGATCTTCCTTGCTCCAAAACTAAACTCTCTGTCACTACACAGATACCTACCATTGTCTATCAGTTAAAAGAAATTATCATTTTTGTTGTACTTTGAAGCAGAATATACCCTTTTCAAAGTATAACCACCCCCAGTCCTTCATAACAAAAAAACTCTCAGTTTTTATCAAACAATGATTTTTTAGAATTGCCTGATGAAAATAAAATTATAGGTATGCTTCTATTTAATAAGATCTTGCATATATGTCTAAATACATGTTCATTATTTAACCCAACTTATGATTATTCTAATTATTGAAAATTTCTTTTGTTTTACAAAATGATTTAGTCAATTGGTACTCACAAGTATATGCTAAGCACTTGATATATAGCACTTACCTTCCAATTCCTGGAGATTCAAAGAAAGTCAAAGATGGTCTTTACCCTTGAGTAGCCCACCTTCTAATGAAAAGAAAACTGTGAAAGTACATAAGCACATAAAAGATATATACAAAAGAGATTTAAGGGAGCATTACGAGAATGTGGTATTGCACTGAGTCTTGAAGGGAGTAGGGAAAACTAAGAGATGGAGGTGAGGATGGGGAACATTTAAGGAATGGAACAAAAGCCAGTGCAAAGTCAAGGAGATAGGAGGAGATGTAGTATTATATTTGGGAAATAGTAAGTAGACCCAGGTAATTGATTTCTAAAGTGCATGGATGGAAATAAAGTGTAAGAAGACTAGAAGAGGAATAGACAAGGACAGGAAGACTTTGAAATGTCTAACAAATGACTTTATTTTTGATCCTGCTTATAATAATGAGTCAGTGGATTTTTTAAAGTGTGTGTGTACATGTGATCAGACATACATGCTAGGAAAATCACTTTGGCAGCTGAATAAAGGATGGATTGGAATGTGGCAAGAAGGACAGGGAAGTGCACTGAAAGATTATTGTAGTAGACTAGTTGAAACATAATGAAGACCTGCACTAGAGAGGAAAATTTAGGAGAGGAATCAAGAGGATTTTTATGTGAAAAATATGGAGGTAAAAACAATAAGATTTGCTAAAAAATTGACTATACTGGGTGAGTATGATTGAGAGGCTGAAGGTGATATCATGGTTGTGAACCCAAATGCCTAGAAGAATGGTGGTGCTCTTGAAAGTAAGGAGAAAGTCAAAAAAAGATGTTTCTTGGGGGAAAAAGTGTTCCATTTTAAGATATGTTGAGTTTGAGATGTTTATGGTTTTTGACTGACTCTTGTGAAAAAACTTTGGCCAAATACAGATAACAATTGAACCCATGGGAGCTGAGGAATTAACCAAATGAAACATTATGTAGGGAAAAGAGAAGAGAGATCAAGACGGAACCTTGTGAGACACTGGGAGTTAGTGGGTATGATATGGCTGAACATCCCAGCAAAGAAGAGTGTGAAGGAGCAGTCAGAAAGAAATAATCATCTACATGAGAAGACAAACAAGAAAGAATAGTGCACAATTTAGAGAGAAGGAAGGATCCAGGAGACAAAGATGATTGATAGTATTTAAGATTTCAGAGAAGTCAAGATGGATTAAGATAAAAAAAAAACCATAAGATCATTAGTAACTTTGGAGGTATCCATTTCCATTAAATGATGAAATTAGAAATCAGTTTGCACACGGTGTGAGAAGAAGAGTGAGAGAGAGAGAGGAGCTAGGTCGCTCAGTAGATAGAGTATCAGGCCTAGAGATGGAATTCCGGTCCCGGTTCAAATCTGGCCTCAGACATTTTCTACCTATGTGACCCTGGGAAAGTCACTTAAACATAATTGATTAATCCAAAGACCGAAGGTAAGGGTTTTAAAAAAAAGAGTGTGAATAGAGAAGTGTATAAATTTTGGTAGATGGATTCCTCAAGGAATTAATTTGAGAATGTTTGTAGAGTTATAGGATGATAGATTGTATAAATGAAAAGATTAAGTGAGGATATTTTTAGGATAAGATAATTATGGATGTGTTTCTAGACTGCAGAGAAAGAGTGAATGGATAGGGGGATATTGAAGATAAAACAGAGGGAACAACCATTGTGGGGCAAAATGCTTGAGAAGATGGGAGATAGTAGGATCCAGAGTCCATGGTGACGAATGACCTTTCCAAAGAGAATGACCTTCACCCGAGACCAGTATAAAGGAGAAAGTGGGAGAATATGACTAAATAATATGAGGTAAGAAGAAAGACAAGAGAACTCCTGCTCTCTGATCTCATTTTTTTCATACATATTTTCAGCAAAGGTAGGGAAGGAAATGTGTGCTGTGTAAGGCTTGAGAAGAGAGAAAAAAAGTTTGGAATATCTTCTGTTGAGGATGGGATAATAAATAATTTAGGGATGAAATGAATAATTTCTTCATTGCAGTGAGGGCAGAGTTAGGAATTAATAACATGTTTGCAGTACACTCAATCATCATAGTTTAATATTTTTTCTATGTGCAGTCAGCTAGTCATGAATAGGATTAAAGGAAGTTGGTCATTTGCTTGAGGTATTGCAAGATATCCTTGGCAATAGAGGACAGAGAAGAGGGGAAGGGATTCAAAGGTAGATATTTTTTTGAATAATGTTCCTCTAAAAGATAATTTTACCTTAATGGTTTACATAGAAGAAATTACTTTTTATTATATAAGCTAACTGTAGGTCTAAAAAAATATAGGAAAGTAATCTTTATAGATATTTATAGTAGGAATTACATATA
>NW_025350987.1:0-4255 GCF_016433145.1 Gracilinanus agilis
ACTTAGGGATAGGGTTCTAGTGGGAGAAAGATAAAGACAATGGGAGAAGGTATGATGTGGAAACTACTAGGAATTAGTGGGAAAACCTGGGCACCAGGGGAAAACTTACCTATGGGGGAGGGGGAAGAACACTGGGGTACAATCTAAGATTGCAGTAGGAGGGATATGAAAATGATGGTCTCACAGCCAGCCATGAAGCCAGAAGGACCTGGGTTCAGGTCTTGCCACTGATATACACTTGCTATATAAGCCAGAAAAAATCATTTAATCTCTCAGCACTTTAGGCAGCTCTCTAAGATAGGAAGTTGCAGAGAAGGTACCTACCTGTATTAGTAGAGGGAATTTTCTTTATAGGGAGTTCTATATATCAATCTCTTGATCCTTAGCTAATGATTTAGTAAACTGTTTTACGAATTGCTATAGCCAAAAAAAAAGTGTGCCCTGATGGCCAGCCTTCCCTCTCTCTCAGTCTCTCTCTCTCTCTATCTCTGTCTCTGTCTGTCTCTATTCCTCTCTCCCCCACTCTCCCTCCTTCCCTTTCTTTCTGTCTTAGTAATAATTCTAAGACAGAAGAGAGATTAGGGCTGGGCAATGGATGTTAAATGACTTGCCCAGGGTCACATTTCTAGGAAGCATCTAAAGTCAAATTTGAACCCAGGATCTCTCCAGGCCTGGTGCTTTATCCACTGTGCCTCCTAGTTGCCCGACCCTCTCTTAATGAGCCTCTTCACACTTAGGCTAGTCAACTGAAGACAAACACATGGTCCATCAGTGCCCCCTGAAGTCTTTCTAGCCTGGCAGAACCTGCCAGGTTATGTGTGCACTGTTGGCAGGACTTTCAAGAATCTAAGGTCCCATCCATCCCCTCCCTGTCACAGCAAAGAATGAGAAGGGAAGGAAACAGGCACATCTATTATGTGCCAAGCACTGCTCTAAGTACTTTCTAAATATCTCACTTGATCCTCACATAAGTCTGGGGTGGATGCATTATCCAGTTTTACAATAAAAGAAACGGAGGCAGATAGAGGCAGAGGGACTTGCCCAGAATGGTAAGAGTACTTTAGCAAAGAAAAAGGAAAGGCAGAACATGCCTGAATCAGTCTCACCATACTGAATGGTCAGGCCAGAACTCAAACCTGGGGCTTTTTCAGTTGAGCCTGAAGCAATTTTTCCACAGTCCTTGGTTGCCTCAGTGGGTATAATATTGTCCTTGGACCTCCTACCTCAATGGTTGTTGTGAGGAAAGTGCTTTATAGACTGTTAAACTCTATTGAAATGTAAGCCACCATTACTATATTAAGAATGAAGAATGAGTGCCTGAGGGCTGTGTCAGGGCACAGGGGCTGGGTACCCCTATTGGTAGGATAGGCTGGTTCATGGCCACCTAGGCCCAACTTCCCCAAAAAAACAGATAGGAAAAGTGTTCAAGACCTTCACTGCAGGCAGGCTGGACCATCACTGAAAGATAGACATCATTCATTCCCTCTTGCCAGGATCTGGGATCCTGACGCTGTCCCAGAGGCGGAGTTAGGGATCACCAGGAACTATATCTTCCCTTGTGCTTTGCAGAGCTGCGTCGGTACCTGTCTCTTGGGGAGCCCGCACCCCAGTACCAGATCCAACTCTGCTTTGGAGAGGAGTACCCAAGTCCAGGCTGTCAGTCCCAGGGGAGACTCATCATGGCTCATGTGAGTTTGGTCCCCTTCCCACAGTGGATCACAACCACAACCATACTGTATGATCTTGGACATGTAATTTCTCTCAGGCCCTCAGTGTCTTCCTCATAAAACTAGAAAATTGGACTAGATCATCTCTAAAGTTCCTTTTAGATACAACACTGGTATTCTGTGTTCTCACATGACCCCTTCCAGCTCTCATTTCTATGACCTACTATACCTTTTGCTAGGCCTTACTGGGGTCTTTCTTTTCCAGCCTCCCTCTCTGTACCCCTTCCAGTCTTTGGGAGGACCTGTGGGAGCCCATGATCGAGGGCCAGCTTGGGAATAAAGGGGGAGTTAGAGGATCATTGGGAGAGAGAGGAGGGCAAGTCACCTCTCATTTTGACTTGATTTACCCTTGGAGGGTCTTGGGGTCCCATCCTCCCTAAATATATACCTAGCGTTTAAGTTTTGCAAAGTGTTTTACATTTGACCTCTACAATAACCCTCTGAGGTAGGGGCTATTATTCTCACTTTTACAGATAAAGAAACTGAGGCTGAGAGAGGTTCAGTGACTTGCCTGCTAGTGAGTGTCTGAAGCAGAATTCACCTCAGGTCTTCTTGACCCAAGTCCAGCCCTTGTTCTACCATCCTACCAGCACTGCCTTTTCCCCCTTCTCTTGGCCCCATGCTTTCTCAGGGAAATGGCCCCTCCTCAAATTTCACAGTCCTTAAGGCACTAAGGCAGGAAGCAGGGAAGTGTGGTGGTCTGAGATGACATGGTAGGTAATGCCAAAAGTGGGGTAGAAAAGCAAAGGCCACAAGGAGCCAGGAGAGTAGGCATAGCCTCTTATCCCATGCACCCCTCCTTTCTCTTCCTCCCCAGGTGGAGCCTGTGTTCGCCCGAGAGCTCTTCCTGCACTCCAAGCGTCTCAGTCCCCAAGCTCCTCCAGATTCCCAGCCCAGTGCTCCAAAGAGTGTAGCCCACCCGATGCACCAGCCGTGCCAGCCCTGACTGTGGCCTCACCCCATCCCCAGAGCATCTCCCCTTTATGGTGCATCTTCTTCCAAGCTGAGCCAGTATACCCAGGGTGAAGGGTTTTCACTTTGGCTACCCTCACACTCATGCCACCTGCCTCAGAGCAAGCTTTGTGTGTGCCAGGCTCAGTGTGGGGGAGAGTCTTGGAAGTGAGGGAGCCCAAATTGTATGTATAAACCAGACTTCAGTGAGCTTTAGGAGTTGTTCATATGAGGAACCCCTGTGAACCCTTCTGAAAATTAGACTCTGCGCCCACCCCCAAACTTCCCATAACTCCGGGCAGCTCTATATGGGCGTCTCTCTCTCTTTTAAAGGCGAGTCCTCTAGTGTGGCGGGTCCATGAGGAGCCATCCACATTCTTTCCTGCCCTTGGAATGTTAGAGGCAACCCCAGCCTGCCTGTGCTGATTGACTGGGAACAGAATTGCAACCCATTTGTTATGGATCTAGTGGAAAGAGCACTGACCTTTCAAAGCCACATTGATTCGTTCTGTGATGTGGGTTAGTCACATCACCTCTGAGAATCAATTTCTGTCCGATGGAGATATTCGTATTTGTAGTATCCACCTCACGGAGCTGTGGTGAAAACGAGATAGCACAGACAGAGCATTTTGTAAACTTAAAAGGCCTCCTATCAAAGGCGGCCGGCCTTGTTTCCTCATTTGGATTTCACGAGGAGGGACAGGGAAAATACGGAGTTATCCATATTTTTGTGGGTGAGGAAACTGAGGCCCAGAGGGGGGGAGAGGCTGGTCTATGGCCTTACAATGGCAGGGCTAGGATGGGAAACTAAGGTCTAATTCCCAGCCCAGACGGCCTTTCCCTGGATTCGCTGTCACCTTCATCAACAACAGCAGGCTAAAGGCCATTGACTAGGTCAAAAACTTCTCTTCTCATGCCACCTGCTTGGGGGATGAGAGAGATCACGCTGGTAGAGCCTTATAGGTGTGGGGGCTGAAGTAAGACGGGAGTTCAGTCAAGTCCCCGCCTGCCCTGCTCCCTCCCTCCATTCTCTGCTTAGCTGGACCCTGGGAAGGACCTTGGGGATCATCCAGGACCACCCTCCTCATTTTATAAATGAAATAGGGAGGCAAGTGTCCCAGAGGGAATGGGACGGAGGGGCCAGGAGTGGGTTCCTGAAGGGTGACTTGCCCAAGTTCACACAAGTAAGGAATAAAACTGGGATTCGAATCCAGGTCTTCTGACTATTATCTTTCCATCGATTCCTATTTTCCGGGTCCCAGGGGAGGGATCTGACTCAGAGCCACTGATGACTCCTGAAGTTAGTTAGGTATGTCCTTCCTCTCCCTGCACTCACTCCCCAAGATCTATAAGGGCTGGGGCAGGTTGAAAGGAGAAAACGTGGCTCAGCCCAGGAAGACAGCCTTTTCTTTGGAGCTCAGCAGAGGGAGCTCGGGCCAAGGAGCTACAGAACTTACTGAAGTCTCTCTCCCACATCCTTCCTCTACGAGGGCCAGGGGCTTCCCCACACCCACCCTTTCTCTTCCTCCCTCCCAGCAGCCCCCATCCTCCTTCCCCACCTCTCCTACCCCCCCCCC
>NW_025350988.1:0-2519 GCF_016433145.1 Gracilinanus agilis
TCCTTCCCTTCCTTCCTTCTTCCCTCCCTTCCTCTTCCTTCCTTCCTCCCTCCTTTCATTCCTTCCCTTTCTCTCCTTCTGTATCTTTCTTCTTCTTCCCTCTCTCTCCTTTCCTTCCCTTTCCCTTTCTCCCCTCCCTCCTTCTGTCCCCTTCTTCCCTCCTTCTCCCTCCATCCCTCCTTCCCTCCTTCCCTTCCACAAACATTTATTAAGCATCTACTATATGAAAGGCCTTATGTTCTATACTGGAGATACAAAGATAGATATGTCACATACTTCTCTTTTTAAAAACATAATATAATGGGGAAAGAAGAGTTAATGGCATGTAATCAGTTAACCATGATACAAGGGAGAATGAGAAAAGTACAAAGTACAAAGATAAGGTGGAAACAAGGTTCTAGGAGAAATTTGAAGTGACCACTTTCACCAAGGGACAGCCCAGGTTAGAGATAAAGGGGCCCCAAAATTAAACAAAAAAGAAACAAACAAACAAAAAAGAAAGTGATAAAGGTGTCCCTAGGGAGGATGAAGTTCTTTACTATATGCCAGGCATTATGCTAATAGCTTTACAATATTCACCTCATTTGATCTTCACAACTCTGGGAGGTAGGTGCTATTATTATTCCCATTTTACAGTTGAAAAACCAAGGCAAACAGAAGTTAAGTGACTTGCCCAGGGCCACACAACTAGTAAATATCTGAGTTTGGATTTGAACCCCAGTCTTCCAGACTCCAGGCTCAGATCTCTATTTGTGGTGCCACCTAAATTAAATGATTAAGGATCATTTAATCCAAGGGTTCTTAATGTAATGGGGTCCACAAATTTGTTTAAAAAATATTTTTATGGTTGTATTTCATTGTAATTGGTTTCCTTTGTAATCCTATGTATTACATTTTATGTATTTAAAAACTATTCTGAAGAGTCCATACGGTTCACCAAACTGCCAAAAGTTGGGAGATGGGGGTAGGGAGTGGGAGTCCATGACATAAAAATAATTGAGTCCCTGATTTAATCTAATATCATCGCTTTACAGATGAGGAAACTGAGACCCTGACTAAGGTATGACTAAGGTAAGGACTAGAAGTCTCAAAAGGGGAGCAGTGATTATTATTAGATCTTCTCTTGTGTCCAACCTCTTTGTTGAGTCCCCTGTGACATTCTCCTACCTCTATTTCTGTTGAGATAAAAACTTGGTCATAAACCCTTACCCACCTCAGTGGAAAACTTCAGGCCTATCTCAGCACTCATCGACCTCTAATAAACTGCTGTATTTTTAGCTAAGGTGGCAGCCAATATTCTACCATCTCTGACACTGTTTTCCGCTCCCATCTGTATCTGAGCTTTTGGTTTCCTGTGTTGGTTTCGCAGGCCCCAAACCAACCTGCAGTGTTATTCTGGGGGTTAGAGAAGGGCTTAAAAAAAAAAAAAAGCAAAAACAAAAACAAAATACCTCACCTGGGAGTTGACCCCACCCTCTAGTCCCTGCTGTGGAGAACACTGAAGAAAACAATATGGCGGAAGAAGGAATGGAGGTGGGAAATGTTGGGTCTAAATCCCAGCTCTGCCACTCACTAATGCTAGGACTTGGGCAAGTCACTCCACCAGGCGTCTTGGTCTCACTTTCCTCATCTGGTGAATGAGAGGGTTGGACTAGACTTCCCCAAGGTCTTCCTTCGAGTTCCAAAACCTTTAAGATCTGGATTTATTCCACAGCAGTACTTCTATTGGTTACTCTCTTTATGAGCTTGGACAAGTCACTTAAAGAACCCTAGAATGCTAAAGATGGAAAGGACCTTAAAAATAGGGGAAAGGGAACAAGCCTTTATTAATCACCTACTATGTGCTAGGCACCATGCTCAGCACTTCTCAAATATTGTCGCATCTGAGAACAGGCTATTAGAGCTTAAAGATCTTAGACACAGATTGCCAGCCCTTGAAGGTGCCTTGGAGAGGTAATATGGCAGGCGAGATAGAGCGAGAGGTTTGAGAGAGCATCTAAGACAACTTACGGACTGATGAGTTAGTGCAAGGAGTCTGGATTCGCCAAGCATAGCCATTCTGATCTTGGGTTCATTGACGTAGAAACTGAAGGGCCCATATGGGCCATTTTGTCCAACTCTCCCCTCCATCAATGGGATCACATATGTGTTTATTAGAATAATGGAGTATTACAGATGCTCCTTCAACTGCTCTGGGCCTTCATTTTTCTCACCTATAAAATCCAGTGGTTTGTAGAGGAAATATGGCAGGGCAGACAGGGTGACTTGGAGCCAGGAAAACCTGGATTCAAGCCCTTTCTTTGACTTATATTGGTTGTGTAGCCCTGGGAGGAATCACTTTACCTCTGCCTGCCTCTGTTTTCCCATCTATAAAATGGAAAGACTAAGAATAGCCTCTACTTTCTAGGGTATTCTTATTCTTTCCATTTTATAGATGGGAAAACATTATAGATGGGAAACTCATTTGAGTTTCAAACAAGATAGTATTTGTAAAATGCTTTGCAAACAGGGGCAACTTG
>NW_025350989.1:0-4499 GCF_016433145.1 Gracilinanus agilis
CAGCAAGAGATCAGATACAGGTGCTGGGACTGAGCACAAAATTGAGGAGGACCCTGACATTGCCAAGTTGGATAATTAGAAGACTGGCAGTTCCTGGAAAGATTGGGGAAGTTCAGAAGAGGGGCAGGCTTAGAAAGAGAGCTAATAGGGCTTTAAATGGTATAGTGGACATAAAGCCTTGCAAAAATATCAGCTGCTATTTGTATCTCACCCAGATGTTATAAGCACAGGAATCTTGCCTCTTCTGCTTACCTTAGGCAAGTCATTTTTCTCCCAAGGGGTTTATTTGTCTTATCTGTCATATGAAGAGGTTGTACTCAATGACCCATGAAGTCCCTTCTGGCTGGGAATCTATGAATCCCTCTACAAAATCTCCCCAAAAAGTTGTCCTTCAGCCTCTGCCAGAAGACCTTCAGTGAATGAGGGAGATGATTAGATCCCCCTGAAGCCCATTCCACTTGGGGGACAGCTAGAATTATGGGGAAGTTCTTTCTGTGAAGCAAAACCTGCCTCCCTGAGGCTTCCACCCACTGCTCCAAGTTCCACCCTCCAGAATCAAGTAAGACAAATCTAATTACTCTTCCCTGTCACCACCCTTCAGCTTCTAGAAGACAGCTCTGCTTGTTGGTTTCCATAATAGCAGCTGACATTTTTCTGGTGGCTCAAAGTTTTCAAAATGCTTTTGATGCATGGTTTCATTTGATCCTGGCAACAGGCAGGATCCCCATGAAGTGCCTGCCACAGGCATTCTTATCACCATGGTTCCAAGGGGAAACTGAGGTTCAGTGTCAAGCAACTTCCCTGGGATCATACAGCTAGTATCAGAGGAAGAGCTCAAATTCCGTTTTCTCCTTATTCCAAGTCTGGGGCTCTTTCCACTGCTGCCACATGCCCTTTCTTCTATGAGAAAATGCCTTCTGAGTTCCCAGTGAGTGGGTGACAGACCAACCTTTAGGCCACAACCCATTTGTAAATTAGGGAGGCAGCAGCATATCTCATTAGACAGAATTCTAGGTTCAGAGAGAGGAAAACCTTAGCTGAAATCTTGTCTCTAATATTTATTAACTGTTGCTTAGGACAGTGAAAAAAGTAATGGATCTGGAATCACCAGATCTGAGTTCAAATCCTACCTCCAACACTTATTAGATGCAGTTTGGGACAGTAGAAAAAATACTGACTCTGATGTCATCTGATCTGGGTTCAAATCCTACCTCAAATATTTATTAGATATAGCTTGGGATGGTAAAAAAAAATACTGACTAGAATCACTGGATCTGCATTTGAATTCTGTCTCTGACCCTTTCTACCTTACTTCACTTCCCTGAGCCTCAGTTTTCTTATCTGTGAAATAAGGGAGGAAGTTGAATTCAGCCTCTGAGATCCCTTTTAGCACCAGATCTCTGATCTGGACAAGCCACTTAATATCTTTGAGCCACCATTTCCTCATCTCTAAAATGATATATCTCTCTACTAGGGGAGTTGTGTGGCTCTCATAAGATTTTGAATATCATTTTTTGTTTGAATTGTCACCTTCAGCTTCATGATCACACTCTAGTGGCCAATTGGATGGCCTGGAGGGGTGAAGCCCAGAAATCTGGGCCTCCCTCAGTGTTCTCTGAGGTCCCCCAGGAGAATAAGGATGCTCACCTAAGTAGCTCCACTCCCTTCCTCAGTTTGCATCATTGCATCATGGTAATATAGACTGAGAGATAGAAAGGACTTTGAGAGCAGCCTCTCATTTTATAGAGGGGGAAATGGCTTCAGAGAAATGAATGACAGCCACCAAGTGGTTCTTGGATCCCAGCTGCAGTGGCCTTTCTTCTGCACCATTCTCTGGCAGGGTCAGGGCAACAGCCCCCAGTGGGTGCTAGCTGCCACGGGGAGGTGATAGGTTAACTGTAATCCAAGGGAGGCTGAAGGTAAGCTGAAGGCTGCCATGGAAACCAAAGAAGCTCTCTTTAGTAAGACACTGCACACAGACAGACAGGGGAGGGAGGCAGGTCGGGAGAAATCTTTGCCAGTGAACGAAGGCATTTCCAGATCCAGGAGGGGCGGTTTGTTCTCCCAAGCCTGTGCCTTTCAGCCTCTGGACTTTGGGTGGCTGCCACCAAGATGTGTTGTGCTCTTATCAAAAGGATTCCTAAGTAGTGGCCCCATGGGTTGTGTAAAGAGCCTGCTGAGGCTCCCTTCCACATCCTTCAATGTTGTACTTCTTTGAAAAGAAATTGGGCATAAGCTTTGAATATATGGATGGAAGCTTTTTCCCACTGCAAGTGATCTCAGGAGAAAAGGCTACTTTCTTTGCAAAATGTGGTTTAGGTGAAAGAACACTGGACTAGAGCCAGAAGACCTAGGTTCGAGTCCTGGCTCTCTCTGATCCTTGGAAAGACATGTTTTTCTGCGCCTCCTTTTCCTTCAGTAGAATGGAAGCTCCTTGAGGGCAGAAGTTATGGGTGGTGGGGTTTTTTGGTCTTCGTATTCTGAGTGTCTAGCATAGAACTCTCTACCCAGAAGGTACTTGATAAATGCTTACTAAATGATCCAAGGATGGGTTTGGATTAGATACTCTCTGAGATCTCTTCTACCTTGGACATCCTGTGGATACAATAAGGAAAGAAAAAAGCATGATACCTGGGAATTGGAGTCAGATGACCTTCCATTTAACTGTGTGACCCTGGACAAGTCATTTTACTTCTTGGATTTTAGGTTCCTCATCTGTAAAATTTAGGGGGATAATTGGACTAGATAGTCTCTTAGGTCCCTTGCAGTTCTAACCCTGTGATCCAATGATATGATATGGACTACATGGCACCACGGATAGCTCCCTGTCCTTGGATTCACTTCAGATTTGACTTCAGACACTTGCTAGCTGGGTGACCATGGACAAATCACTTTACCTATGTTGGCCTCAGTTTCCTCATTTCTGAAATGAGAATAATAATAGCACCTACCTCCCAGGATTTTTCTAAGGATCAAATGAGATAATATTTGTAAAGTTCTTAGCACTGTACCTGACACAAAGGAGGCACTTATTTAAAAAATCTAGTGCTACTTGTTGCCTATTTGACCTTGGATAAATCAATTTCCTCTCTGTGCCTCATTTTCCTACTCTGTAAAATGAGTGTGGGCTGGGGCAGCAAGGTGGGACAGTGAATAGAGCTCTAGGCCCAGAGTTGGAAGGACCAGGGTTCAAATTTGGCCTCAGATACTTCCTTGCCATGTGTCCTTGGACAAGTCATTTGACCACAATTGCCTAGCCCAGTGATGGCAAACCTTTTAGAGATGGAGTGGCAGGTCCCACCCCATCCCACCCCCCAGACCGAGTGCCATGCTAGTCTCTCCCTAGAGACCAAGAGGCAGCTCCCCTTATCCCACACAGGGGAAGGAGAAAGCACACCCATTGGGCTGCTGGGCAGAGGGACTGGTGAAATGAGGAATGTCCTCCGTGAATGTAGAGAGGGGGAGGGGAGTGGCTTAAGCTCTCTGCTCCCCTCCAGCTCTGCTGCCTATGAGCCATCCACCTTACCCCCTGTGCACTCCTATTGGCTGCTGGGCAGAGGGGCAGGGATGTGAAAAAATGTCATCAGGCACAGTGGGGAGGGGGAGGGAAGCAGCTCCACCCAAGTCCCTCTGTCTTTCTATAATGAACTTGAGGGTGTCGAATGCAACTGAGTGCCTACAGAGAGAGCTCTATGGGCCATCTTTGGTACCCATGCCATAGGTTTGCCATCACTGGCCTAGCCATTGCTGCTCTTTTGACTGAGAACCAATACTAAAGGCAGAAGAAAAGGCTTTAAAAATATTTTTTAATAAAATGAGAATGGGTTGGAATGAGAGACCATATGGTATGTGATTGATGTGGGGCAGGAGAACAAATGCTGGAATTAAGAGTTATAGGAGGGCACTTCTACTCTCTCCCTATGGGACTACTTCCTTTGGATAGGCCTCGGTTTCTTCCTTTGTAAAATAAAGGCCTTGGACTTTGGCTCCCCAAAGGGAATGGAGAGATGTATGGTGGGCCAGGAGCAGGCTACAGGACAAATGAGAAATTGCAAAGCAGATAGCATAAAGGCTTCCTGATATAAATGATGTTGCCAAGAAGATGCATGTGTAGAAAAGATGAGATGGCCTTATGGCCAGAGTAAGGCATGTCCTATGATGCCCTTGCTTGCTGCATGATATCAAGATAATGGGATCAGAGATCTGGCTTTAGAAAGGAATCATGGTCTAGTTTAACTCACAACATCATCACTCATTCCATCAAATATGGAAAAGGAAACCAGGACCCAGAGGAGTTAAGCAACTTGTGCAAGGTTTCACAAATCAGTGAGAGAGTGAGTATACCAGCTCTGGACTTATGATTTCAAGGTTAATGCTCCAAGGTTTGTGCTTGCCCTCCTGCTCATCCAGCACACTGGGGAGACTACTTGTGGTGAAATTAGGAGAGAATACAGACAAAAAAGACAGAGAAAGGGAAGGAAGGAAGGAAGGAAGGAAGG
>NW_025350990.1:0-1829 GCF_016433145.1 Gracilinanus agilis
TACATATATATAATATATATATATTAGTGAAAATTGACATTAGTAAGAGGAAACAGAATGCTCTCTGAATAAAAAATTCATCATCTGAATGAGATTTGAGGAAACAAAATGAAACTAAACTAAGAGTTTAGCTTACTTGGATAATGTTTTTTAAATTTAGGTTTTATTTCACATGTTTTAATAATGGATTCTGATAAGCCTTTCAAATGTAATACCCTCATTTGGACTAATGAGAATTTGTGTCATGTATACATATGACCCTAATTGCCAGGAGGATGGCCACCAAATGATCAGCATGGCCAGCCATAGCAACTCTCAGAAACCCTGGACATCATGTATGAGGGTTGCCTTCTGTCTCTGAGGAGGAACTAAGCACACACAGGAAAGCATGGATCCTGGAAGTATGGAAGTAAGTATACATAGATTCATTTTGGTGAAACCAATGTTATATATGTCAAAACACAGCATTTCTGTTGCTTTTCCCCCCATTTCTGGAAATGCTGTGAAATTCCCAATTTGGGAATTATCCATACAACTTGGGCTTTTCTCATATATTGCACTAAAAATAATGACTTATGAACATCTCCAAATAATTGTACAGTTAAAGTAGTATTTTGGATTATTTCCCATTTAGATAGGTTGGCATTTGTTTGAATGGCAGCATCATTTCATTTCAACAGGAATTGCTACTCCGTTCAGCATGTATTGAGCTATAGTGGTACTATTGAAAGGGGGGAAAAAAAAGCTATTCTAAGTTTCCTTGCTATTTAAAGGTGAGTTTTAAAAGCTAAAACTTCCTGGTTTTTTTCCCATGGACTTCTTTAATGGGTTGTTGATAATTTCACAAAGAGGAAAAACTTTTACTTGGCTTAAACCCTCCCAATGATTTTTGCTAATTTCCTCTCTTGTATCTGTTTAATGTTATTGATTTTTCTTAACTTCCTTGGAAATTATGAAATTAGACCATGATTTTGTTAGTTTTGTACCATTTTATCAATTGTGACATATGTCCCATAAATAACAAATAATCATCACTTTTCTAGTCACCATAAGGTGAATGAATGCATAGTTATTTTGATCTGTAATTCTCCTTGACAGTAGAAAGTTAGAAAATAAAGCTGCATCAAAATATAACCAACCCCCCCAAACAGTTCTCTATTTAAAAAAAATTTCCATTTTCAAGGATTCTTAACTTCTAATCTTTGTACTTCTTCTGAATACTAATTTAAAATTAAAAGCTTTATTTTTCAGAGCTGAACCCTTTGACAATTTAAAGGAACCATTTTTATTTTAGTGAAAATTATACGAACGTTTCATATTACAGAATTTTTCAGCACCACTGTGACTTATTTTTATAAAAACAAACTAAATCAAATCAAAACAAACAACCCCCCCCAAACAAAACAAAACCCCGAATACCACCAAACAACTTGCCTTAAAAAAGAATCCAAAACAAGTGAGATCTGGCAGGTCTGTTGCTGCTCTAAAAAATACATCCAATATCTCTAGGACAACAACACTTTCTAAAAGTCCAACAATGCAAACCAAAGCAATAAATTTTCTTTTTTTTTCCCCCTAAATAAAACACTGTTGCCTTCTTTTACATCCATCCTACCAGAAGGGGGACCTTTCCACTTTCAGATGCTGCTCTGCTTTAATTTCTGAAGAGAAAAAAAGAGAGCAGAAGAGACCAGAGATCCGCTGTGTAGCTCTAATAACATTACAGCGGCGGAGGAGTGTATGTATGTGAGGGAGAGAGTGTGAGGGGTGGTGGTAGAGAGGGAAGGAGGGAGGGGGGGACGGAGGAGGAGGGAGGAGGAGGAGGAGGA
>NW_025350991.1:0-2585 GCF_016433145.1 Gracilinanus agilis
TATATATATATATATACACACACACACAAATATAAATATGAAAATAGCCCCTTGCCCTCAAAGTCCATTTGGACAAAATATTAAGTCCCTGCCTCTAGGATGAGATGATCAGAGATTTAGAGTTAGAAGGGGCTTACAGGCTATTTGATATAAAGAACTGAAGCTCAGAGAGTTAAAGTAACTTGTCCTAAGTCACACAGCTTATAAAGGTATGAGGACAGATAAATTGCACTCAAGTCTTCCTGACTCCAAGTCTAGCATTTAATCCACTAGGCCGTGCTTCCTGCCAGGAGTCATGTGAGGCAGGGTCACATGACAAGATGGAAACAAAACACTTCTAGGGTCTCAAAGGAGAGACCTTCGGGGACTGGGAAAGGTTAAATCAAAAGTCACAGAGAAGGGATGGAAACTGAGTCTTGAAGGCAAGATAGAAGATAAAGAACAAGGCAGAGAATGTTTTAGATAGAGACCAAGAGGCCCAAGGCCTGATCCAGAAATAAGGAAGAGACTAATTTGGCTGCAGTGGTGGGTTTTCAGTGGGGAACAATGGAAGGTATAGGCTGGAAAGAAATAAAGCATAAAAGTCATAGTCAATGGGAGTCTCTATAGGAAGTTAAATCAGTATGGACTGGAACGGCCTGGGAAGACTTTAGGAAGGAAGGGGAACTGAATTGTTCCTTCAAGGATGGATGGGGAAGGGATAGGCCAAGGGAAGAAGAAAGGACAAAAGCAAAGACAGGAAAATATAAGCAGAGTTTAGAAAGGATACCAGTTTAGCTTAAATGAAGGGCTTAAATAGAGGAATGTAACAGATAAAGCTAGAAAAGAGAGCTAGTACTGATTATAGAAGGCCTTAAACCTCAGGCTGAGGAATTTGGATTTTGCTCTAGGCAATATTTTACAAAGCTCAATCCTGTGACAGTGGATCCAATAGATTTCTTAACATACCACTTTTAAAATGAACTAAAGCTGTTTAGCTTTTTAAAAGACAAACTCTAGGCTATATTCTGTTTCATTTTGAAGAGATAGTATATAATCTTTTCTACCTTTAATTATGTTCAGAGCTGCACTTTATGGGCAATTTATATTAAGGAATCTTAAGTCAGTGGCAGGACTTCCTCAGGGCTAGTAATTGTGACTTTTCTTCAAATAACTTTGACATCAAAATCACTGGGTAAAGACTGAAATGAGCCCACCAGAGTTTTGAAATTCTCCTTTTAGAAGTTCTAAAGGAATGGTCCTCTGTCTTCCCTTCTTTCCTTTTCCTTAGTGTTTCAACCAAAGGCCCTAAAGGGAAGCGAATCAAAGATCAAATAATCACATCGTTTTACTGAGGCGAACAAGTATCATTTGGTGTGTCCAAGGTTCAAGCAACAGGAAAGACAGCAATACCTTTCAGAGTATTTAGACATTTGCATTCCAATCAACTTAAGCCCTTATCTAGAAACCTGAGCAACCTGTTAGCTTCTTTAATTATGAGCATGCCCAGTAAGAACTTTATTAACAACAAACAGTTTGGGGACGTAGGAATTAATTAAATTCATTTATTCAGCAAGAGAGGATTCTTCTTTGGACTAGAGAGACTCCGAAGGTTCTTCTAATTGAGATGCTGGGGTGAGATCCTCTCAGAAATCCCTAGAACATAAAATGTAGAACTGAAAAAGGACCTTAGAGATCATTTAGCTCAATTTGTAAACTAATCTCCCACAAGCTTTATGGATCATTACACTGAGTTTCATAAATGGTAAAGCCAGAATTTGTACCCAAGTCTTCTTTTTTTATTTTTATTTTTTCATGGAAAGAAGAAAAAAAAGGGGGAAAGAAGATTCAATGGAATAGTGTAGCCAAGTCTTCTGAGAAAAGAGCTGTACCTTTCTGCTGTACCACACCGGCCTAGAACTGATGAAGAGACCAGATAAACAAAGCCCCTTATACATTCCAGGGTTTGGCTTAGCATCAAAGCCCATGGAATTTTTGATGGGGTTATTTGGGGAGATGACCTGGAAGTTCTGAAGCTTGGATATCAAAATGGACAGCTTCCCTGGATACCTAGATTGTCTAGTTCCAAAAACCCAGGAGAAGACTAGAGGGAGGTAAGAAGGGAAAGAGAAATATGCTGTCATTCTGTACCAGCTGGGGCTGCATCTCTGAACCAAATTGAAGATAAAAAGGTCTGAGATGCTGTGAGATCCTGTTTAATTTTAGCCCTTCCTCTAGGGAAGTCCTGAAAGAGCCTTTTTGTATTCCAAAGGCATGTTAAAATAACACCCTTAGCAGTTGGACAGGGTTGGGAACCAATGTATGCTTCTATGGGCCATTGAGACATCGCATCTTGAAATAGGGTCACTTTTTTGTTCTCCTGAAAGCGGGCTGGATAGTTGTCTCTTTTATTGGCCAGACTACTTGTTTTTGCAAAAGAGAAAAAAATGTCATTTTTATTTTTAACAACAACTGAAAAAATTTCTGTTTCTCTCTTTCCATCTCTATCTCTTTGTTTTGGTCTGCTTCTCCCTCTCTTTGTCTTTGTCTGTGTGTGTGTGTGTGTGTATACATATATGTGTATATATATATGTATGCATATATAT
>NW_025350992.1:0-1484 GCF_016433145.1 Gracilinanus agilis
TTTGGCACCCTTGATTGGCACTTGTTAAGTTCCCTTGCTTATTTCAATATAGAGAGGAAAGAGAAGAGGACCTAGGACATAATCTTGGAGATCACCCACAAATAAGGAGCACATTAAAAATGAGGAGCCAACAAAGGAGACTGGGAAAGAATGGTCAGATAGATAATAAATGAACCAACAGAGATTAGTGTCATGAACTCATAGTATAGAAAATATGCAGGAGTAAAGGATGGTCAGCAAAATAAGTACAATAGATAAAGGATGAGACCTGATAAAACATGATCAGATTTGTCAAGAGATCATCCTTAACTTTGGAGAACACAGTTTTAATTTCATGAAGTGACCAGAAATTGGATTACAAAGAGGTGAGGACTGAGGAAGAGAAAACAGAGGCAATGGCAGAAAGATTGATATCTCTAGTATTGGAGCTAAGAATGGAAGAAGAAATATAAAATGAGACATAGGTAGATTCTAGTAAATATTTTTAAGGATAGGAGAATCTTGAGCATTCTTAAAAGCTATAGAGGAATTGCCTGTTACATAACAAAAGCTTCCTCTATACCCCTGTTGGTGAAGATGTGGCAGGCTTGTAGAGGCAGCACTTAGGAATCTGTTCCATTCTCCCTCTTCCCAGTGCCCAAGGACAATTTTTGCATGCCTCACCCCTCTGTCCAGCCACCCAAAACAAGTACTTTCTCCCTCAGCTCCCTCTGGTAATACTGGGGCTCACAGTTAGCTTGAATTTGCCCTCTTGAATTTGCCCTCTGGGCATGTGAACTGGGAAATAGTTCACTAAGACTGAATACCCTTCAAGAATGCCCAGAGTAGGGAGCAGCTATGTTGCTCAGTAGATTGAGAGTCAAGCCTAGACATGGGAGGTTCTAGGTTCAAATCTGACCTCAGACACTTCCTAGCTATGTGACCCTGGGCAAGTCACTTAATCCTTATTGCCTAGCCTTTGTAAAGGTGTTTTTTGTTTTTGTTTTTGTTTTTAATTTAAAAAGAATGCTTAGAGTTTAAGAGTGAAGTCCGTTGGAAAAAATTGTAAGAGATGTGATTGAAGGTATAGGGCCACCTTACTGTCAGTTTGGGTAAAAGGAAAGGAGAGCAAGAGAATGATACTAAGAAGTTTTGAAATAAAGAAAATGAGCATAGTGGATATTCACATTGTATGATCTCAGTTTTCTTGGAAATATAAAATATAGAGTAGTCAGCTGAGACAAGAGAAGAGAGAGGAATGGAAGATTTTAAGAAAGAAGAGAAGATTCAGAAAGGATTTTATGTGATGTAAGGTAGAAAATCTAGGAAGAATAAAAAGACTGCTTCAGAAAAAGGCATAGTGGAAGTCATAACTTCTCAGCCTTAGTTCAGTGGTACCTTTCTAGGTACAAAATGAGAGGGATTGTGAGAATAATCCAGAATTGAGATTTATATATAATATATAATATTTAATAATAGTATATAATATATATTATTTAATGATA
>NW_025350993.1:0-2755 GCF_016433145.1 Gracilinanus agilis
CTTTCCCTTCTGCCTTAGAATCAATACTAATATTGGTAAGGGCTTGGCAATTAGAGTTAAGTGACTTGCTCAGGGGTACAGGGCTAGGAAGTGTCTGAGGTCATATCTGAACCCAGGACCTCCTGGCTCCAGGCTTAGCTCCATCCACATGAGCTGCTCCTCATTAGCCCCCTTTTTAAGATGAAAGATCTATTGAAGAAAATGTTAAGGAGTGCCTTCTATGAGAAAAGAAGCTGTTGAATGATCAACCTGAGGTTATCTCTCCTCTTCCCATCCCTCAAACCCCTGTCTTCTTAGCAGAGTTGTAGCTTTCCCCAAAGAGAATGCTGGTTTGAAAAATCAGAATTATAAAAAGTTAAAGATGGGAGGGGCCTTAGAGCAGAGATTGTCAGGGCTGGGAAAGGGCATAGAACATAGAATATCATAATGGCCAGGGATCTTAGAACATAGAATGTCAGAACTGGGCTGCCTGAGCTTAGAACATAATAATAAGGTCAGAGTTTGGAAAGCCCTTAGGGCAGAAAATGTCAGAGCTGGGAGGGATCTTTAGAATACTGCATGCCACAAATGGAAGCTTCCTAAAAACAATATTAAAAGACTCTAAAGTGCCACGCAATGGGAAAATGAGGGAAATTATTATCCGGGTTTCTATGTTCTAACTCCATCTCTACAACTTGCTGCCTGTCACATTGAGCAAATCTCCCTCCCCTCTCTATGGATTTTGGTGTGCTCCTTTATACAGTGAGGTACCTCAACTTACTGACCCGTTAACATTCCTCCTAGCTCCAAAGCTATGATCCTAGGACACAATCTCCCAGAATTCAGAGGGAAGTTAGAGTAGTAGTATGCGATGAGAGCTGAATGAGACCTCCTTCAGTGATCATTCACTCGCCCATCCAATCCCTTTTTTCTTCAGATGAAGAAACAGCTTGGTAAGGGGGAAATCACAGATCTAGGAAGTCGCTGAGCTTGACCTGCCGGGCAGGTGTTCTGTCTGAGTCCTGGTTGAGAGCTTTTATGCTGATTTCAATCATGAAACTGCCATGCTTGGTTTCTTACGTAGAGTATGGAGCCCTCACATGTGGATACTGAAAGGCACTCAGATTTCTGGCATACTTTCAGCTTTTTCCTCTTTTCCTTTTCTTGCATCTTTCTTTAGTGGAAAGGAGGAGGGGTGAGATGATTGCCAAAGTAAGATTCACTGGTGCTTTCGGTTCTAGTTTCTGTTATCAAAATTTATGCTCTCACAACATGTTCTAACTGTAAGGTATGTCGTTCTCTATCATGCATGTTTTGCCAGGGAGGAGGGAAGGAAGGAGATAGCTGTGAGCCATTCAGTGCCGCCACATATCAACGTGAAGGGAAAAGCTCTTTGCTCCTCTAGGCCCCACCCCTTCCACTTTTGGAGCAGAATGAAAAGTCTTTCCATGATGGCTATATGGCCATTTAAACAGCCTGCCTCACTGGGGCCAGCCAACCGGATAGATTTTTCAGTTAATACTTGCAATTCCTTAATCAAAAAGTCAATGAGAGTCATAAAACAGGAGAGCTGAGTGTCCTTGGAAGAGCAAGAAAAGTTATCAAAATATCACGGTTTGGACAAATATAGCTTCTTTTATAGTGTCTCTCTCCAATAGCAAACTGTAAAACAGTCTTTTCTGAGTGGGGGAGAGAAAGAATTCCTCCTCTCAAATGGTAATAAATCACCTACCACCCAGCGGCCAGGGGAAATTGATTTTTCTCCCACTCCCTGAGAGTGCTGCACTATGGGGACCCCGGGCAGGATACACTCCCGGTGACAAGCTTCAGCATGGCCACATCAATTATCAAAATAAGAAATGTCAGGACTCTTCTCGGTAATTTCATGAAATCCATCCTCCCTGCGACCACCATATCACTCCCCTTGATCCTCTCCATGTTAAAGCCAAACTGGAGTAACAGTGGCTCGCCAAACTCTGCACTCTGTGTCTCTCCTCTGTGTACAACCATAGGCTCCTTCAGCCATGCTTAGGATGCCCTCTGAATTCTCATGTTCCTTTGAGGCTTGACTCAAATGCCACGTTTCTCTGATCTTCCCAGTCATGAGGATTCATTTTGTCCTTACATTAGCCTGTCATTTGTACAGGTACTGTTGCCAACTAACTCCTAGTCAAACAGGTAGCGCGTAAGCTCCTTTATTGAATACTCTGTGTATTTAATAAATATTTGGGCAGTTAAATTAGTTTAATTGAATCATCCTGGATATTGCCCTTTCCCCTCCTCATTTTTTATTACTAAAGGCTAAGAGTTCTTGGCTTCCCTTAAGAGTATATTTAGGTTTTAGTTTCTTCTACATTGTAGCCATCATCCCCATGTCTTCCTGCCTTCTCCCTTCCCCTCACCTTGAAATATTGGACCCTATTCCTGGGGTTCTAGGATCTGACAGGTGTGATTAATATTTATCTTGGCCAGAATCAGGTATCCATATCACTTACTGGCCCTCTCTCCACCATGCCCCAATCAGTGTACAGCCTTCCTCTACTCCAATTGTCCTTTTGGGTTGACTTCCCCCATTAATACCTTCATTAGAATGTAAGTTCCTTAAGCGTAGGGACAAATGTATCCCCAACACTTAACAGAGATTGATTGATTGATTGATTGATTGATTCCTTCCTTCCTTCCTTCCTTCCTTGTTCTTTCTTTCTCTCCTTCCTTCCTTCTTCCTTCTTTCCTCCCCCCTCTTCTTTCTCCTCTCCTCTCCTCTCCTCTCCTCTCC
>NW_025350994.1:0-3917 GCF_016433145.1 Gracilinanus agilis
ATAGCAATTAAGGTCATTAGAGCAATTTCTAGTTGGATTCCATTATGGTGAAAGATGAATGGACAAAATTATTGTATCTTTTGAGCAGGACATTTAAAACTTTTAAAACCACAAATTTATCACATCATTGTCATCATTGTTACATCAATAGATAATGATTTCCAAAATTTTATAAAGTGGCAAAATTACTGGAGTAAAACTTTCACCATAGAATGAACATCAGATTTAATATCAAGAAATACAATTCTGAATCCCAGCTCTGCCATTTATTAACGACTCCTAAGGTAAAGAACTTAATTTCTCTAGGTTCACTTAGTTTCCTTTTTTTGTAAAATGTGGTTAATAATGCTTCTAATTCCTGACTTATGGGATTGTTGAGAGGAAGGGGTTATATAAATGTACATTATGATAATCATTATAGACATTATTGTAGCAGTTTGTAGTTGATGATCCATATTATGGGTAATTTAAAATTGTAATAATAATAATAATTTTGTCTCCATTCCAAAATAATTATTATTGTCATTAAACCTTAGAATAGCAATTTTGAAGATCGAAATTGTAATAAAAGTTCTCTTTCCTTTTTATGCCATTTCTTATTCTAGTTATAGTAATATGACTATAAATTTGTAAAGATATGTTTTGTGCAGTATTATAGGAAATGCTGCTAGATCAAATGCCCAATTAATTGAGCAAATATCCATTACTTTTCCTAATTGTGGAAAATAAAATTATTTTAAATGGTTTTATAAATGGGAATAAAGACTTTAAAATCAAGCCATATTAACTATGGAACAATAATTATAGTTTAAGGCATCTTGTTACAGTGCTGTTAGTAATCAATACAGGATTTTAAAACTATCATAAAAAAGAACAAGAAATCTGAAAAAAAAATCTCCATTTTTCCTAGCTCTCATTTCTGTGCTGTTATACTGGCTTTCCCCTCTAGCTAAAATGTATCCTTTCCTCCCTGATGGTTTTAAAAATTCCTCATTTTCTTCAAAGCTCATCTCAAGCATAGTTTTCTATGTAAAACCTTTCTTGGTCTCTTCCGGACTTCTTCCACAATAATTATTTTTCATTTGCTTGTGTGTAATTTCTATAAATTATATGTTAATACTTTCTCTTCCAATAGAATGTAAGTCCTTAGAAGCCAAGGTCTTTCATTTTTGTCCTTTTATTTAAAAATAGACCTAACACAGTGCTTGGCATATAGTAGAAACTTAATAAATGAATTTATTATTATAATTAGTGACATTAATTGTTTGACTAATTAATGAGATTATTTTCTTAAAGCTATATTATACGTGGCTTAAAACTGAGGTACACCTGGAAAGCTAAAGTATACCAAATATACAACATTCAAGTGTATATTTTTATAAATAAAGTGAATACATTTTCAAGAATTTATTATAAATTCTGCCAATTATCTATTAAGTGATATGCATTCTGCATGTTACCACATGCTATTCTATCTTTACTCCATTGTTACATTGTGATTTTAGCTTTTCTCTATTTTAACTTATTATTGCCTAATAACTTTTAAAGCATTATTTTCTTCTATATTTTTGTGCCCCTTTTACCAAGCTATCAACTTTTTTTCATGATTTTCCTGAATAATTTTCATTTCTTTTCCCAATTTTCCTTCTATCTCTTATATGATTTCTAAAACCATTTTTAGGTCCCCCAGCAATTCTTTTTTGACTTGAGATGAACTTACATTTTTCTTTGTATCTTTGGATACAGCAATATTAATTTTGCTCTTTCTGAGTTTGTGTTTTTTGGTCTTCCGTGTCAGCAAAGTCACTTTTTATGTTGAGATATTTTTTATTTTTTGCTCACTTTCCCAATCTTTTTCTTGACTTTTAAATGTTTAAAAAAATCATTAAAATTAAACTCTTTTCCTTTTCTGAAGGAAGAACTTTCCCAAGTTTCTGATTCTTTGTGTAGTAGTCAGAGCTAGCTTCTGGGATCTATAAGTTTTTTTTTTAAACATTTATTAATATTTATTTTTTAGAAAAGTTAACATGGTTACATAATTCATGCTCTTACTTTCCCTTTCACCCCATCAAACTCCACCCACCCCCATGGCTGATGCATATTTCCACTGGTTTTAACATGTGTCATTGATTAAGACCTATTTCCAAATTGTTGATAGTGGCATTGGTGTGGTAGTTTTGAGTCTACATCCCCAATCATGTCCTCCTCAACCTATGTGTTCAAGCAGTTGTTTTTTCTTCTGTTTCCACTCCTTTAGTTCTTCCTTTGAATGTGGGTAGTGTTATTTTCCACAAGTCACTCAGAATTGTCCTGGGTCTTTGCATTGCTGCTAGTACAGACGTCCATTACATTTTATTCAAAATCATTTATTTTCCATTTTGTAATTTTCTCTAACTCTTGCTTGGTTTTAAAATATTTCCTTTCCCAGAGATCTGACAAGTAAACTATTCTACGTTCACTTAACTTATTTATAGTTTCCTTCTTTATATTCAAGTCATTTACCCATTCTGAATTTATCTTGGTGTAGGGTGTGAGATGTTGATCTAAAACTAATCTCTCCCATATTGTTTTCAAAATTTCCCAGTAGTTTTTTTTCTAATAGTGGATTTTTGTCCCCAAAGTTGAGCTCTTTGGGTTTATCATACACTGTCTTGCTGATGTCACTTACCCCAAGTCTATTCCACTGATCCTCTCTTCTTTCTCTTAGCCAGTACCATACCATTTTGATGACTGCTGCTTTATAGTTCAATATCTAGTACTGCTACGCCCCCTTCCTTCACATTTTTTTCATTATTTCCCTTGATATTTTTGACCTTTTGTTATTCCAGATGAAATTTGTTATAGTTTTTCCTAATTCAGTAAAAAAGTTTTTTGGTAGTTTGATAGGTATGGCGCTAAATAGGTAAATTAATTTGGGTAGAATGGTCATTTTTATTATGTTAGTTTGTCCTACCCATGAGCAATCAATATTTTTCCAATTGTTTAGATCTAGTTTTATTTGTTTGGAAAGTGTTTTGTAGTTGTTTTCATATAATTCCTGTATTTCTTTTGGTAGATAGATTCCTAACTATTTTATATAGTCTAGAGTGTTTTTAAATGGTGTTTCTCTTTCTAACTCTTGCTGCTGTGATGTGTTGGAAATATATAGAAATGCTGATAACTTATGTGTATTTATTTTGTATCCTGCAACTTTGCTAAAGTTGTTGATTATTTCTACTAGCTTCTTACTTGATTCTCTAGGATTTTTTAAGTAGACCATCATATCATCTGCAAAGAGTGATAGCTTAGTCTCCTCATTGCCTATTTTGATACCCTTCAATTTCTTTTTCTTCTCTAATTGCTACTGCTAGTGTTCCTAGTACAATGTTAAATAATAGAGGTGATAATGGGCATCCTTGTTTCATGCCTGATCTTATTGGAAAGGCTTCTAATTTATCCCCATTGCATATGATGTTGGTTGATGGTTTTAGATATATACTGTTTATTATTTTTAGGGAAGGACCTTCTATTCCTTTAGTTTCTAGTGTTTTCAATTGGAATGGGTGTTGTATTTTTTCAAAGGCTTTTTCAGCATCTATTGAGATAATCATGTGATTTTTGTTTGTTAGTTTGTTGATATGGTCAATTATGTGGATGGTTTTCCTAATGTTGAACCATCCTTGCATTCCTGGTATGAATCCCGCCTGATCATGATGGAGAACTCTCTTGATCACTTGCTGGAGTCTTTTTGCTAGTATTCTATTTAAGACTTTTGCATCTATGTTCATTAAGGCGATTGGTCTATAATTTTCTTTCTCTGTTTTTGATCTATCTGGCTTTGGAATCAGTACCATTTTTGTGTCATAAAAGGGATTTGGTTGGACTCCTTCGTTGCTTATTATATCAAATAATTTGTATAATATTGGGATTAATTGTTC
>NW_025350995.1:0-13778 GCF_016433145.1 Gracilinanus agilis
CAACAGAGCAAACAGCAGAGGAGAACAAACAAGTAATCATATCCAAACCTTCTGAAAATAACGAAAACTGGTCACAAGCTATTGAAGAATTCAAATCTGAGATGAGAAAGATGGAAGAGATCTGGCAAGAAAATAACAGTTTAAAAAAGCAGAATTTCACAATTGGAAAGTGAGGCAAGTCAACTGAAGACCAGAAATGACCAGATTGAAAAGGAAAACCAAAAGATTATAGCCAAAAACCAAAAGATCATAACTGAAAACCAGTCCCTAAAGGCTAGAATTGAGTAATTAGAACCTAATGATCTCTCAAGAAAATAATAACAAATAAAACAAAGTCAAAAGACTTATAAAGTAGAAGGAAACTTGAAATATCTCAATGAGAAATTGCCAGATCAAGAAAATAGGGGCTAGAAGAGACAATGTGAGAATCATTGGTCTTCCTGAAAAAGCAGAAATTAATAGAAATTTGGACTCCATAATAAAAGAAATTATTCAGCAAAACTGCCCTGACGTTCTACAAGAGGGCAATATAGACACTGTAAGGATCCATACATCACCCTCTACACTAGACCCAGAAAAGACAACGTCCAGGAATATAATAGCCAAATTCAAGAGCGTCCAATTAAAAGAAAAAAAATCTTACAAGAAGCCAGAAAGAGACAATTCAAATATCAAGGAGCACCAATCAGGATCACACAGGATCTGGCAGCCTCCACACTAAAAGATAGCAAAGCTTCAAATATGATATTCAGAAAGGCAAGAGAACTGGGTCTACAACCACGGATCACCTAACCATCAAAACTAACTATATACTTCCAGGGGAAAGTTTGGGCATTCAACAAGATAGAAGATTTCAAAGTATTTGCACAGAAAAGACCAGGACTAAATGGAAAGTTTGAAATCCAACCACAAAAATCAAGAGAAACATAAAAAGGTAAATAAAAAACAGAGGGGAAAGAAAGCTGGAAAATTTTAAATTTGCCTCTTTAAGGGCTTCAATAAGATCTAATTATCTGTATTCCTATGTGGAGAAATGTAATGTATAATTCTCTGTAGTGAATTTTATTCATTATTATAGTATTCACTATTACAGTAATCAGAAGAATTATACATAGGGAGAGGTTGGAATACTAAATGGTCTAAGATGATATGGGGGTTGAAAGAGTGGGGTGAGTAATAGGACACCGAGAGAAACTTGAATAAATAAGAAAAATAGGATAATTTTTACACACGAAGAGTTCATGGGAGGGGAAGGAATGAATACAATTATAAGAAGGAGAGGAAGAGAGCATTAAGAGGTAATATTTAAACCTTACTCTCAGTGTAATTAATCTTGAGAGGGAAGAGTAGCTATATCATCCATTGGGATATAAAACTCTATCTAACCATACTGAGAAAGTCAGAAGGGATAAACCAAGAGGAGCAGAGAGTGGGCAGGTCAAAAAAGGGAGGGGAAAAGAAGGGGGAGAGAATTCATTAGGCCTTAAAAATAAAAAGAGCGGAATAATAAGGAAGGGGGTAGAAAGGGAAGTTAATCAAGGAAGGGGATAAGGGTTACCGGCTTAAAGCAAAACACTGGTTTAAAAGGAAATAGATTAAGAAGAAGGGGTAGAACTAGGAGAGGATACCAAAATGTTGGCAAATACACAATTGATAATTATAACTCTGAATATGAATGGGATGAACTCGCCCATAAAACTGAAGCAAATAGTAGGGTGGATTAGAAAGCAAAATATTAACATGTGTTTTCTACAAGACACATATGGGGCAGGTGGACATACACAGGTTTAAGTTAAAGGGCTTCTGCAAAATCTTTTGGGTGTCAAATGAGAAAAAGAAGGCAGGAGTGGTGATTATGATTTCTGAAGAAGCCAAAGTAAAAATAGATATGATTAAAAAAGACAGGGAAGATCATTACATCCTGATTCAAGGCAGTATAAACAATAAGGAAATAACAGTGCTCAATATGTATGCACCAAGTAGTATAGCATCCAGATTCATAAAGGAGAAACTGGCAGAGCTCAAGAAGGAAATAGATAGTAAAACCATACTAGTGGGAGATCTAAATATTCCTCTGTCAGATCTAGATAAATCAAACCGAAAAATAAATAAGAAAGAGGTCAGAGAGGTGAATGAAGTCCTAGAAAAATTAGATCTAATTGATATGTGGTGAAAAATAAATAGGGACAAAAAGGAATACACCTTCTTCTCAGCTGCACATGGCACATTCACAAAGATTGACCATGTAATAGGGCATAGAATCATTGCAAACAAATGCAAAAGAGCAGAAATAATAAATGTAACCTTCTCAGATCATAATGCAATAAAAATAATAATTAGTGAGGGCACTTGGACAGGAAAATCAAAAACTAATTGGAAATTAAATATATGATTCTCCAAAACCAATTAGTCAAAGAAGAAATCATAGAAACAATAAACAGTTTGATTGAAGAGAATGACAATGATGAGACATCCTACCAAACTCTGTGGGATGCAGCCAAGGCAGTACTCAGGGCCAAATTTATGTCCTTGAATGCATATATTAACAAATTAGGGAGGGCAGAGATTAATGAAATGGGAATTCAACTAAAAAAATTAGAAAGCGAGTAAATTGAATATGCCTAGATGAAAACTAAATTAGAAATACTAAAAATCAAGGGAGAAATCAATAAAATTGAAAGTAAAAGAACTATTGATTTAATAATTAAGACTAGAAGCTGGTATTTTGAAAAAACAGATAAAATAGACAAGTACTGGTCAATCTAATAAAAAAAGGAAAGAAGAAAACCAAATTGACAGTATCAGAGTTGAAAATGGTGACCTCACCTCTAATGAAGGGGAAATTAAGGTAATCATTAAAAACTATTTTGCCCAATTATATGGCAATAAATATAGCAATCTAGGAGATATGGATGAATATTTACAAAAATAAAATTGCCTAGATTAACAGCAGAAGAAATAGAATACCTAAATAATCCCATATCAGAAAAAGAATTTGAACATGCCATCAAAGAACTCCCTAAGAAAAAATTGCCAGGGCCTGATGGATTCACAATTGAATTCCATCAGACATTCAAAGAGCAACTAATCTCAACACTATACAAATTATTTGATATGATAATCAAAGAATGAGTCCTACCAAATTCCTTTTATGACACAAATATGGTACTGATTCCAAAGCCAGGGAGATCAAAAACAGAGAAAGAAAACTACAGATCAATCTCCCTAATGAACATAGATGCAAAAATCTTAAATAGAATATTACCAAAGAGACTCTAGCAAATAATTAAGAAGATCATCCACCATGATCAGGTGGGGTTCATACCAGGAATGCAAGGATGGTTCAACATTAGGAAAACCATCCACATAATTAACTATATCAACTATCTAACAAACAAAAATCACGTGATTATCTCAATAGATGCTGAAAAAGCCTTTGACAAAACACAGCATCCATTCCTATTGAAAACACTGAAAAGTATAGGAATAGAAGGACCTTTCCAAAAAATAATAAATAGTATATACCTAAAACCATCAACAAGCATCATATGCAATTGGGATAAATTAGAAGCCTTCCCAGTAGGATCAGGAGTGAAACAAGGATGCCCATTATCACCTCTATTATTCAACATAGTACTAGAAACACTAGCAATAGCAATTAGGGAAGAAAAAGAAATTGAAGGTATCAAAATAGGCAATGAGGAGACTAAGCTATCACTCTTTGCAGATGATACTATGGTCTACTTAAAAAATCCTAGAGAATCAACTAAGAAGCTTGTAGAAATAATCAACAACTTTAGCAAAGTTGCAGGATACAAAATAAATGCACATAAATCATCAGCATTTCTATATATTTCCAACACATCACAGCAGCAAGAGGTAGAAAGAGAAACACCATTTAAAATCACCCTAGACAATATAAAATACTTGGGAATCTATCTACCAAAACAAACACAGCAATTATATGAAAACAACTACAAAACACTTTCCAAACAAATAAAACTAGATCTAAACAATTGGAAAAACATTGATTGTGTATGGGTAGGACAAGCTAACATAATAAAAATGACCATTCTACCCAAATTAATTTACCTATTTAGTGTCATACCTATCATATTAGCAAAAAACTTTTTTACTGAATCAGAAAAAACTATAATAAATTTCATTTGAAAGAACAAAAGATCAAGAATATCAAGGGAAATAATGAAAAAAAAATGTGAAGGAAGTTAGCCTAGCAGTACCAGATATTAAACTATACTATAAAGCAGCAGTCATCAAAATAACATGGTACTGGCTAAGAGACAGAAGGGAGGATCAGTGGAATAGACTTGGGGTAAGTGACATCAGCAAGACAGTATATGATAAACCCAACGAGCCCAACTTTTGGGACATGAATGCACTATTTGACAAAAACTGCTGGGAAATTTGGAAAACAATATGGGAGAGATTAGGTTTAGATCAACATCTCACACCCTACACCAAAATAAATTCAGAATGGCTGAATGACTTGAATATAAAGAGGGAAACTATACATAAGTTAAGTGAACACAAAATAGTATACTTGTCAGATTTCTGGGAAAGGAAAGATTTTAAAACCAAGCAAGAGTTAGAGAAAATTACAAAATGTAAAATAAATGGTTTTGATTATATCAAATGAAAAAGCTTTTGTACAAACAAAAATAATGCAGCCAAAATTAGAAGGGAAACAACAAATTAGGAAAAAATCTTTATAACAAAAAACTCTGACAGGGGTCTAATTACTCAAAAATGCAATCAACTGTATAAAAAATCAAGCCATTCCCCAACTGATAAATGGGCAAGAGACATGAATAGGCAATTTTCAGGTAAAGAAATAAAAAGTATCAATAAGCACACGTGAAAATGTTCTAAATCTCTAATAATTAGAGAAATGCAAATCAAAACAACTCTGAGGTATCACCTCACACCTAGCAGATTGGCTAAAATGAAAGAAGGGGAGAGTAATGAATGCTGGAGGGGATGTGGCAAAACTGGGACATTAATGCATTGCTGGTGGAGTTGTGAACTGATCCAACCATTCCGGATGGCAATTTGGAACTATGCTCAAAGGGCTATAAAAGAATTTTGATCCAGCCATACCACTGTTGTATTTGTACCCCAAAGAGATTAGGATAAACCGACTTATAGAAAAATATTTATAGCTGCACTTTTTGTGGTGGCAAAAAACTGGAAAAGGTCGGTATGTCCTTCAGTTAGGGAATGGCTGAAAAAATTGTGGTATACGCTGGTGATGGAATCCTGTTGTGCTCAAAGGAATAATAAACTGGAGGAATTCAATGTGAACTGGAAAGACCTCCAGGAATTGATGCAGAGAGAAAGGAGCAGAGCCAGAAGATCATTGTACACAGAGAGCAGTACACTGTGCTAAAATTGAATGTAATGTACTTCTGTACTAGCAGCAATGCAATGATCCAGGACAATTCTGAGGGATTTATGGAAAAGAACGCTATCCACATTCAGAGGAAGAAGTGCAGGAGTGGAAACGCAGAGGAAAATCAGTTGCTTGAACACATGGGTTGAGGCGGACATGATTGGGGATTTAGATTCGAAACTACCACACCAATTCAACTATCAAAAATTTGGAAATAGGTCTTGATCAATGACACATGTTAAAACCAGTGGAAATGCGCATTGGCCAGGGGTGGGGGGAGGGCAAGGGTGAAGGGGAAAGTAGGAGCATGAATCATGTAACCATGTTAACTTTTCTAAAAAATGAATATTAATAAATGTTAAAAAATAAAATAAAATGCTATCTAAACTTTTTCTTTTATCATGATGTTCTGGTAAACCAATAATGCGTAAGTTGTCTCTTCTAACTCTGTTCTCTAGATCTTTGGTTGAATCAATGAGGTGTTTCATATTCTCAAATCTTTCATTTTTTAAATTTTGTTTTATATATTCTTGCTGCTTTATGAAGTCATTTGCTTCTAGTTTTTGAGTTCTGTTTTTTAAAGACTGAATTTCATCCCCAGCTTTTTGGTCATCCTTCTCCTTCTGGTCTGATTTTCTTTTTTGCTTCATTTTCAAGCTGGCCAATTCTCGTTTTGAAGACTTTATTTTCTTGTTTTAGTTAATGTATTTCCTTTTTCAAATTGTCTTCAGCCTCTCTTGCCTCTTTTGATTGCTTTTTGAGTTCCTGAATTCCTGAGTTAATTGAATTTTGAGATCTTCCAAAGCCTATGTCCAGGTCCCTGGAAGTACTTCCTCTTCTTCTATTGCTATTTCATTTGCTCTCTTTTCACTTCCTTGAAAGAAGCTCTCAATCGTCATTTCTTTTATCTTTTTCTATTGCTTATTCATAATTTTTACTTCCTTTTTCTGCTAGTTTGAGCAGATGTATTTAATGATCTTTGATGAAAGATCTTCACCCAGCTGGCAATGGAGGTTTGTAGTTACTTTCTCTACCCTATGAAGACTTCTTGTCTGTCCAATTGTTGGGATTAATTTTGTATTGATTTATTGAATTCATGTTACTGCTTAATCTGCCCTGAGGCAAAAACCTTGAGAGGAGGGAATAAAGGAACCAAAAAACCCCCAACCAACCAACGAAACAAACAAACAAAAAACCATGGGGTGACAAGAAGAAGCATTTAATCTGAAGTGAGCTCTCTAGCAGTGTCCCCCTGCCTTGTTTGCTGTGTTTGTTCTGGTTTTCTTTCCTCTTGAAGCACTATGTTCTCTATCTTGGTATGAGGAAGCCAAGCTGTCTGAGGTCTGTGGTTTGGCTCTCTCTAAGCCACCATCTTCCTGGTGTTTTTGCTGTGTTTCTCTGGTTTTCTCTTCCAGTCACCTCTCCAGTTCCTGTGTTTAACTCCCAGAGACCAGTGCCAGCAAAAGAATTTATTAAATTGTAGTAATATATGTTCTTTTTCTAATCTTCTCCAAAAACACTTTGTTGTAGCATTTCAATACCAATTAAGGGTCTCAGAACTTGAGAATTTTTCCTCTTTTTAATCAACCCATTCAAGATTGACAGATAATAACAACTGGAAGTGAGGGGAAAGGGAAGTTAACACAAGAATACCCACATATACTGATGATGAAATTAATTTTTCATACATGTATCATAGTAGATTGGTGTCAACTTGCTCTCTCTGGTCCTATTATCTCATTAATTAATAGAAATATGTGTTTTTCTTCAATGATCCAGGAAAATTCTGAGAGAGAAAGAATGGCATCCACATCCAGAGCAAGAACTATTTAAGTCAGAATGCAGATGTAAGCAAATTATTTTTCAATTGTGTATTTGGGATTATGTTTTGGGGTTTGGGTTTTATAAGAATACTCACTTATAAAAATGAACAACATGCAGATATGCTTTGCATGATGATATATTTATAACTCAGATTGAATCACCAGGAGGGAAAAGAGAAGGGAGAGAGGGAGATATGTTCAATCATATCGTAGGAAAACTTGTGTCAAAATTTATTACATGTATCTGGTATATATATATAACTAACTAAGTATGTGTGTTTCTTATAAAAATACCTGACTGTTGGCAAAAGGACAGGAGGTCTGGGTACTCAGCAACAGGAGCAGCCACAGTAGGCTAGGTGGAAGCAGGTGGTTCTTTAATAGGAGGTCTGGTTGCAAATGTTTCTGCAGCAGAGCCTGTAAAAGCTGAACACACAGGTGTTAGGGAAATAATAGACAATTCTTTAGTAAGCGATCTGGAAAAAGGATGAACATCTAGAAGTTGGGCTGCAACAGGCCTAACAGCAGCTAGACATGCAGCAAGTTGGAAGGCAAGAAGTTGGTTAACAATAAGTAGTTTGGTGTTTGCTTAATTGGTAGCACACAGACTGGCAAGAGCTGGTTCTTCAGCATGTGGGATGGTGGCAACAACTAGGGACATGGTAGATCTCTTGACAGAGGGCCTGGTCACAGCTCAGATCAGAGCAGATGGAGCCAGAGTAGGAGCTACTCTTAGTTTCATTCTGTGGATCCCTGTAGGTTTGTTTCCAGGACAGCAATTTACTAGAGTTGGAAAAAAAAAAACTTCTTGCCCCATAGGCCTTTGATATACCCCCATGATCAATTCTGTAAGTAATTTTAGAGAATTTACTTTTTGTTGTTTATCCTGATGGAAAAGTAAACATAAAATTAAATAATTTATTGTACTCATGAGAGAAAGTATCTTTTCCTTATCTTTTGGTATTTATTCTCCTTTTAAAAATTTTTCTCTAGAATCATCATCTGTCTTTTTTCTTGCCTATACTATTTCTACCCCTTCAAAAAATGTCCTACCTAAGCATGTGAAGTCTTCTCCCAAGGGAATGTGCAAATGAAAACAGTTCATTCCACTAGCCTTGAAAGCAGGTGAAGCAGGCACTCTGGAGTAGTTAGAGCTTGGTCAGACATCAAAGATGCCAAGGTTATTCCCCTACATCAGTTATGGGAACCTTTTAGAAATGGAGTGCCGAGCCCACCCCTACTTCACCATAGACCAAGTTCTGTGCCTGCTTCCCCCCACCAGATATGGAGTGCTGTGCTCTTCTCTCATTATCCCACATAGAAGAGGGAAGAAGTGCTCCCTTTGGGATGCTGGGCAGAGGGGCAGGTGAAGTAAAGAACATCCTCAGTAAGTATAGAGAGAAGAGGGGAGTGGCCCAAGTTCTCTGCTCCCTTCCAGCTCTGCTGCCTGTGAGTTGCCCACCTTACACTATGTACTCCAATTGGGCTGGTGGGCAAAGGAGCAGGGAGGCATGGTCGAGAGGGGGAAGGGAGCAGCTTTGCCAGAGTCCCTCTGCCTGTCTAGCAACAAACTCTGGGAGGTGGAGGGGTCAGGAGGGAGGGTGGCTGAGTGCCCACAGAAAGCATTCTGTGTGCCATCTTTGGCATCTGTGTCATATGTTTGCTATCATTGCCCATATCCTGGGACATCAACAATCATCTTGGTCTGTGATAACTCTGGAAGATAGAATGAGGCCAACAACTTTGCCCATTTCCGCCTCACTTAAATTGAACTGACATGCAAGTAAAAATATCACCTCATGTTTTCATTTTTCCTTTTCAAAAATAAAGGATGAACAACAAAAATTATTTTCAAAAATTTCTCTACCTGCTCAATTCCTTTTCTATCTTGTGACAGCCTGACATTAACATTAAAGTGTATTATAAATTTGTTTTCTGTATATCATACCATGACTCAGGGTTCATTTATTTATCTAGCATAAGGATATCTTTAGCACATGTTATAGGGAATTAGCTTAGCAGAGTGAAGGTAATTGACAGGAGAAGGTTCCAGAACCTTGAGTGGGTGGCTGGCAGAGAAAGTCAGTTGTTCCTTGAAAATCCCTTTATTGGAGAGAGCTGCATTTCCTCTGTGTGGATCCTGCTTTTATTGAAAATCATCATCTATCAAGAGACCTTTGGCTGGAGTTTGGTTGAGTGTAGGTGAGGCATTCAGGGGTGGACTTTGATGTCAAAATCCTTACTCCCTCTCCAAGTTGGATTATAGTAGCAGTATCATCTTGACTTCTGTGGTCACAGCTTTGAAAACACAGCTTTGTGGACACATACATGAGACCTTAATCAGCTGGACCTGTTCACCTTCCCAGTGTTACTTAATTATTATATCTCAAGAGGAACTCTGGATAGTTTAGATTTAAGGTAGCTGAGGGAATTAACACAGTGGCTGTTAATACCACCAATATAACAGTCCACTACACACTTTTGGCTGAATATAATATTATGGCAGGGGACATTTTAAATACTATTTTGTTGGAGGGATTTAATCTAAATTCAGTTGGCAACCCCAGATGGTTATATAGAGATTTGGGCTATGGAGAACAGCTTATAGGGAAAGTTGGTCTGTGTTTCACTGGCTCAGTTAACCAGCAGACAGAAAATTCTATTTGTTACTCAAGAGCTGGAAGAATTCCATCCTTGCTGTGTGACAAGCTGGGAGTTGTCCAGGTGCTAAACTAATGCATTTAAACCACATGGACAGCGTGGAAGGGATTTCATTTTTAAAGGATCAGTTAAGTACCTTACTTCCACATGGTTTTATAAAAATTTTTTAATTTTTATTTTTTTTCTTTTTTCTCAGTATTGTTATAAGATTCACAGTGGCTGTTAATACTACCAATATAACAAATAATCCACTATACACCTTTGGCTGAATATAATATCATGGAGGGGACATTTTAAACACTATTTTGCATGTTTTTTATGAATGTTTAATGTATATCCCCTATGAATTGTTTCATGTTTTTCCTACATAGTTACCTATTTCTTGATTTTGATTATTTGAAACCTGTAATAAATATAACTATCCAGACTATTATTGCTTATATGTCATTGATGGGATCATGTTGTTTGGTGTTATATAAAATAAGATGGTTCTTGTTCTGGATTGCTGGTGTGTTCAAGGTTTTTGTGAGATGGATTTCTAAGGATTCTGAGTTGAAACAAATGCTATTAGTCATGCAGGCCAAAATAGACACAGTGGAGTTATGTTTTCCAACTGGATGGTAACCAAATGGATTTAATGGTATATAGATGGTTCTGGAATACAGGGAAATGAATGGACAAAATAAGTGACAAAGTGAAGCAATAATCTAAATTAGATAAGGAAATATCAGAGTTAAATACAAATGGTACACCAATAAATCTATTTCCTTTGAGAGTTATGCCCTATGTTTCACCAGATGGAGTATTACATTTGAAATCATATAAACAATACTCCTTGGCTGAAATTGAGGCAATTAAGAGGACTCCTCTTTTTTTCCCCTTTGGCCCCCTCTTTATATTTTATTTTTTTAGAAAAATTTTCCATGGTTACATGATTCATGTTTTTACTTTCCCCTTCACCGCCCCTTCACTCCCTCCCTCCCTGCAATAGCCAATGTGCATTTCAACTGGTTTTAACATGTGTCATCGATCAAGACTTATTTCCATATTATTGACTCCTCTTTTTTTTGATGAACTAGTCAAGGTCATCAGAGAGTTCAAGCATGCAGTCAAAATGTACGATCCTGATTATGCTGACTTTTATATTTTATTAGAAGAATTATTAATGGAACAGGAAAGGAATGAGTTTATAGAGGAAACCAGATCCAGTCCAGGTTTAATACCATGGCCTGAGCACTATGAGGAGGATGATCTAAATTCAGTTACCAACTATAGGATGCTAAAGCAGGCAAGAAAGTCAATAATTGTAGTAATGGAAAGGCATTCACGTAGACTGAATACATGGAGAAAGTTTGATAAGGTCAAACAAAGTCCAGAGGAAACATCAGCTGGATTCTTAATCAGGATTATGGAAGCTGAAGAAATACCCTTGGCTTAGATGTTTTAGCAGAGGAGACAATAGCACAGGTAAAGAGATTATTTGTTAACAATGCATGTGCAGAGATGAGGAAGTTATTTAAGGAATTTTGCCCAGATTGAGAATTGATGTCATTAGGAGAATTGAAACTTAAAGCCACTTATGTTCATGCAGCTGATAGAGAAAAAATAACAGATGGCATGAATACAATCATATAAAACCTAAAAAAGCAATTAAGAGAAGATAACAACAGTGTGAAAGATAGTGAGATTAAGGAATCTGAGTACTATGCAAGACTGGTTTAAATTGAGTGGAAGATCGAAGTATAGTCAAGTAATCAGTGAGCAGAAGGGTGACCAGAACAAAGGGGTATGTATGTTCATTATGAAGGTATACTCGGAGTTCAAAAGTTTTAGCAAAATCAGAGGAAAATGGATTGGTAATTAATGGAATTGAGTGTGGTAATGATAAAAATAATGAATTTGTGGATACTATGATTGAAATTAATGATAATTTAATTAGTGTTAATGGTTGTGGGGAAAATGAAAATTGTGATGTAAATATAGTTGGAAATTCTAATGATTGTGCAATAATGGAGAATAATGAAGGATGCGAATTGAATAAGGATACTGTGAATATAAGTGAGAACAATGATACCAAACTAGAGTTAAAAAGGACTAATGAGAGGAGTGTAAAATCATAGGAAGGTGTTAAAGATGTGAAATCCTAGGAATATCATGCAATTCAAGCAGATGTGAGCTTGGATGGACAGAAATGACTGAGCTTTGTACTGATGTTACTGTATTACCTCCTATGTTGGAAACATTCCAACCACCAAATAGTACAGAACCACATGTGTCTGTAACTATTGGAGACCAGATCTATGAACTTATGGTTGATGCTGGAGCCAGTAAATCAGTTTTGCAAAGTCTTCCTGAATAATTGTAGAGCTGTTGTTACAATGGAAGTAATAGGTGCTACAGGTAAACCACAGAGAGTAGCAAAATTACAACCTAAAATGATTACTCTTGGACCTGTAACTGTGGAGCCTGCATTTCTGTGTATGTTAGAATGTTGGACAAACCTTTTAGGGAGAGATTTATTATGTAAATTAAGGGCTACAATCCCCTGTACTGAATCTGGTGACATCTCTTTACATCTACCAGAGGAATCTCTGAAAGCATTTCCATTGCTGTTCTTAGATTCAGTCAGTACAAAGGGTGACTTAGGTACAATCTATCTGATACCTGAGGATATCCCTAAGTATTTTTAGCCAAAATCTTCCACAGATGTAGGCTGATTGAAATCAGCTACTCCAGTCAGGGTGAAGAATAAGGAAGGACCAGTTCCTTGTATACCTCAATATCCCTTGACTAAAGAAGCAATAGAGGGTATAAGACCAATCATTAAATCCCTAATCCAACAAAGGATAATTATATTTTGCTTCTTCCAACCAAATATACCAATTCTTCCAATCAAAAAACCAAAATTGGATGAGAATGGCAAACCTGTATATAGATTTATTCAGAATTTAAGGGCAGTTAATGATTATCTTATCAAAACACATCCAATTATACCGAGTCCAACTGCTATAATTTCTTCCATTCCAAGTCAGGCTAGAACTTTCACTGTGGTAGATTTATGCTCAGCTTTTTTCTCAATCCCCTTCAATGATGATTCTCAAAAAATCTTTGCTTTTACCTGGAAAAGACACAAGGGTTGTGGGCTCATCTTCCACAGGGATATACCAACTTCCCTAGACAATTTTCGCAAATTCTAAATCAGGATCAAAGAACAATCAAATTCAAAGATACTAAATTCGTGCATTTTTGGATGATGTTCTACTATTGTCCATAATGCAAAGGTGTATCTGAGAGATAGCAAGATTTTTTGTTAGAATTATATAAATGTGGGCATAAAATACCCAAGGCAAAATCACAGTGGGTTTTGCCTCTAGTGCAATATCTAGGTTTTGTGTTATCAAAGGGTTCCAGAAATATCACACAAAAAGAATAGCAGATATCTAGACACTGAGTGCACCAAAAACCACACTTTATTGGTCATGTATGGAATCAGATTTAAATTTTGTTTTACATATTCTTGCTACATTGTGAAGTCATTTGCTTCTAGTTTTTGAGTTCTGTTTTTTAAAGACTGAATTTCATCCCTGGCTTTTTGGTCTTCCTTCTCTTTCTGGTCTGATTTTCTTTGTATATCATCTTTCACCTTCTCTGTTTCATTTTCAAGCTGGCCAATTCTGGCTTTGAAGACTTTATTTTCTTGTTTTAGTTTATGTATTTCTTTTTTCAAATAGTCTTCAGTCTCTCTTTATTGCTTTTTGAGTTCCTGAAGTTCTTGAATTCTTCTGAACCTTCTGAAAATAACGAAAACTGGTCACAAGCTATTGAAGAATTCAAATCTCTCTCTGAGATGCTAAATGATTTGATCTTAGTTTTACATGTATGAT